>NC_053114.1:46609518-46627018 GCF_010015445.1 Perca fluviatilis | reverse complement strand
AGTGTTTGTTGACCTTGGAGTAGAATGGCTGCAGTCACAGAGCTCTCCTTCCTGCTGTTTGCTCTCATCAACAACATCCATGCACAAGAACGGATCATCATCCGAGAGGAAGGATGGTCATACACCTTCAAGGTCTCCGAGAACACAAACTCCTGCCTGATCTCCAGATTTGTTGGTGAGGAGAAGCTTGTCCTGTGGAACACCTCTGACCTCTGGTCCCACATGTCTGACCTCTGGTCCAACACCTCTGACCTCTGGTCCAACAGCTCCTCAGTACCTGAAGACTTGAAACAACGACTTGTCAGCTCATTGAATCCTTCTTCTTACACCATTGTCCGCCTGACCCATTCAGACTCCGGCCGGTACCGAGAGGAGTGTTGGACTGAGGGCAACGTGACGCATGAGGACAACATCATTATTACTGTTTGTACAATTTCAATAGATGAGAGAGGTATCCCAGTGAGACTTGGAGAAACAGTGGACCTGCCATGTTGGGGAGCAGCTGATAATTTGGATATCCAGTGGCTCAAACAGGACTCTAGATATGAGTATGTAACATGGAGCAGAGTTTTTGGGGACAATACGACATCAGTGATGGACAATGTTAGAGGAAGATACCAAGTGGTGACAAACACATCAGCTCTTCGTGTTTCAAACGTCACAAAAACAGACATTACACGGTACACCTGTCTGGTGATGAACCAACAGCAGTGTGTTCGCAGTCACACTGCACGGTTGTTCCTACCGTTTGAGGCGATGTACCACTCAGTGGGCGAGACCGCTGTGTTGCCGTGCACTATCACTGACTCCACTGATGAACAGCCGCCCACGTTGGAAGAAGTTTAATCCAATAACACGCTCTTACACTGACCTGGAACTACACAACCAGACTGTTCCTTCAGTAGACCAAAACTACTCGCTGGTGTTTTCATCTCTAATGTTAAATCACTCAGGTCGGTACTCCTGTGAAGCCTCTATGAGATATCAAACGTATTATCTGTATGTGTGTCCCAAATTTGGCCCCCCTGCTGTAGAGCTCTTCTCAGAGGGAGAAGAAGTCACTCTCAGATGCACAGATTGGAGAAAGGGTTCGTGGCACGGTTGGTTTATCAAGTCGCACCGAACAGAGGGAAGAATCTTTAGAGTAAAGTCTGATCAGAGCATGAGCAGAGTGAGGAGGTACTATGATAATGGGAATCTGGTTATCTCTAATATCTCAGTGGGAGACGCAGGGGAGTACTGGTGTGTCGTTTATTACCCATATGGTCAGTGTGTGTCAAGAGAGAGAACTGTGTTAGTGTACATGGAGCCCTTTGGGATTTACTCCACCTTCTTCAAAGTGCGATGCTCAGTGCTCAGTGTCCTGCTGCTGATGCTCTGTGCTGCTGTAGTCGCTGTGAACCTGAGGAACGGAGAGGAGCGCAGCTTTCAGCTCACACACACACTTAATATGCACATATGATCATTTCATCACTGGCTTTAATACAGCCTGGTATACACTGGCTTTAATACAGCCTGGTATACACTGGCTTTAATACAGTCTGGTATACACTGGCTTTAATACAGCCTGGTATACACTGGCTTTAAAACACAAAAGACAGAGAGAGAGATTACAGAAACAACAAACAGAAATGATGGGAAATAAGACATAAATACCCAATGATTATTATTATAATAATATAAAATAGGTTTTGAATGTTAGAAGTGATCTTGACAGGGTGCTGATGTTCCCTTGTCATCTGTATTAGTATGTTGTGTGTGTGTATATATATATATATATATATATATATATATATATAGATGATGTTATATTGTATATATATTGAGTTAGTTGATCTTTTCTTGATGTTGTTGTGGATGCTTGTGATTATAGAGGGGGGGGGCTCTGTTAGGGGACATTGGTTTAATAGTTTAACATGTTGGGAATTCACTTTTTAACATTACTGTCACCTAAGAGTTTTATTACGAATGAATTTACCTTTATGTGAGTGTGTGTGTCTGTGTGTCTCTGTGTGTCTCTGTGTGTGTGTGAGTGTGTGTGTGTCTGTGTGTGTTTTCCAGATGTTTTATTTTAAATCTAAAGATTATGTGATGTTGTATATTATATATGAAGGAATATGAATTGTCTTTAATGCATTTATAATAGTTGTATCTTGCATTGTTGTCAGTGTTATAAACTTGTTATTATAACTTGGTCTATATCTATAATCTATCGTCTGTTTAATAAACATTATTAATGAACTATAAAACTTGTTCTGATTGTGATTTCTGTTAAATTATTATAAGCAACATATCTCTGGGTCTGTAAAATGTTTCTCATGTTAACTTTCAGTAAGTAAAGTTTATTTCTAGAGCACATTTAACCCTCATGCCCTCTTCGGTCATTTTTGTACATTTTTCTCAAGTTTTTTTTTTCATTTCGTGATCATTTTTGCTGTGTTACTTCTTATGGCATGAAATTTTGTAGGAATCCTTCTTTTCAGTCAAATTTTTTAAATCCAGTGTTTTTTACTCTTACATGTCTTTTATACTTAAATGATTCATTTTGTACCCCTGGACACCTTCGGGCAAAAATGTCCACGCACAAAAAACTGTTATTAAATCATCATATATCAATATTTTTTTCTGCTTTTTTTTCATGAATCACTTAAACAACTTCTTACCTAATCAAAACCACCAAACATTCAATCATTTTCAGGATTTAAACCCTTTAAATGCCAGTTTATGTATTTGAAGTATGTCATTTTTTATAAAAAAAAACACAAAAAATGATTTTTTTCACATATAATGAATAATATGTAGATGGGGCTTTGGTGGTGATTAGAGGCTTGGATATGTCAAAGATAAGCAACAAAACTGATTTGATTGCATTAGTATTTTTTATGTAATTCCAGATACTCCCTCTGGACACCTTCGAGGCAAAAATGGCCCCATTGACTTCCATTATAACCACATGTTTTGATCTCACTGCCTTTACAGTATAAAACCATGCATTCTGTAATGTCAGCATTTCATTTGGAAGAAAACTAGTCATATTTGACATTTTTACAGTATTTCACCAGATTCAACCATTTTGCCCTTGTAGGCCGATGCATGAAATTATAGTTATATTATGGAGCTGTGTGTGTGTGTGTGTGTGTGTGTGTGTGTGTGTGTGTGTGTGTGTGTGTGTGTGCACGCGCGTGCGTGTGTGTGTGTGTGTGTGTGTATATGTGTGTGTATGTGTGTCTGTGTGTGTGTGTGTGTATATATGTATATTTGTGTGTGTCTGTGGGTGTGTGGGTGGGTGGGTGTGTGTGTGTGTGTGGTGGTATGTATGTGTGTGTGTGCGTGTATGTATGCGTGTGTGTGTGTGTGTGTGTGTGTGTGTGTGTTGTGTGTGTGTGTGTGTGTGTGTGTGTGTGTGCGTGCATGCATGCATGCATGTATGCATGTCTGTGTGTGTGTGGAGAGAGTTTGTGTAAATCTGTAAACAAACAATGATAATTTTAGTGGTGAAAAAGCGCACCTTACTTGTAGCCGTTATATTATGGAGCCGTGTGTGTGTGTGTGTGTGTGTGTGTGTGTGTGTGCATGCGTGTCTGTGTGTGAGAGAGAGTTTGTGTAAATCTGGTTGAAAAAAGGGCTTCTTTTGAAGGATGCATTTCATGTGTCTTTGAAGACGTGCTTGAATAAAAACATTGTCTCCTGCATTTGTTGTAAACAGAAACAACTATTAGTGTGTTGATGCACCTGGCTCTAGAGAAGGAGACAGACCTGGAGCAAAGAGAAGGAGCCTTTATCTTCCAGCCAACTGCAGGACTCATCTGAAGATGACACAAGTTTCTGGAGTCTGACAAAATGGTCACTGGTGTCCTCCAACTCTGTGAGTGCCTCTAACCCTTCCTCTGAAAGTGGAGACGCGAAGATCCTGTCCATCCTAACATTGAGTGGACAGTGAAGAATGGTAACAAGTCTGGTCTCCATCTAATACGGAGACGCTCGCGCAACATTCAAGCACCGACCGGCATGATGTCAGAGCCCACGAGATATGCCATATCAAGAATCCATGATGTGGCATCCTCTTTCCACCTTTTCTTCACTCCTGACTTGATCCAGCTGATTCAGGAAATGACAAACCTACACGGGAGGTGTTCAATCTCAGGATGGAGTGATGTGGATACTCAAGAGAGTCAAACATACATGGGACTTCACACTTGGCTGGTGTGTACCGGTCCAAAGGGGAATCCACCCGGAGTCTGTGGGATGTCCATAGTGAGAGACCAGTCTTCAGGGCCACCATGTCCCACAAACCATTTGAAATGATAAAGCGCCAGTTTACAGCACATGCAGGAGACAATGTTTTTATTCAAGCACGTCTTCAAAGACAAAATATATCTTTCAAAAAATTTTTTTTCCCCTTAAAAATATTTTTTTTTTTTTAAATTACAATAAAAATCAAAAATTACATACGAAATGTCACCCTTCAAAACCTTTTTTACCCCTTTTTTTTTTTAACACACACACACACAAAACAAAAACACATACACACACAACACACACACACACACACACACACACACACACAGCTCCATAATATAACTATAATTTCATGCATCTGCCTACAAAGGGGCAAAATGGTTGAATCTGAGTAGAAATACTGTAAAATGTCAATGACTAGTTTTCTTCCAAATGAAATGCTGACATTACAGAATGCATGGTTTTATACTGTAAAGGCAGTGAGATCAAAACATGTGGTTATAATGGAAGTCAATGGGGCCATTTTTGCCTCGAAGGTGTCCAGAGGGAGTATCTGGAACTACATAAAAATACTAATGCAATCAAATCGTTTTGTTGCTTATCTGTGACATATCAAGCCTCTAATCCCCACAAAGCCCCATTCCCTATGATTTATTTTATGGAAAATAATTAATGTTTTGTTGGGTTTTTCATAAATAATTGTTACTTCAAAGATTTAAAACTGGCATTTAAAGGGTTAAAATCCAGAAAATTATTAAATTTATGGTAGTTTTGAGCAATTTACAAGTTGTTTAAGTGATTTATGAAAAAAGCAGAAAAAATATTGATATATGATGATTTAATATCAGTTTTTTGGACATGTACATTTTGCCCTGCCCGAAGGTGTCCAAAGGGAGTATCTGGAACTATGTAAAAAATACTAATGCAATCAAATTAATTTTGTTGCTTATCTTTGACATATCAAGCCTCTAATCACCACCAAAGCCCCATCTAGATATTATTCATTATATGGAAAAAAAATCATTTTTTGTGTTTTTGTAATAAAAATGAAATACTTCAAATACATAAACTGGCATTTAAAGGGTTAAAATCCTGAAAATGATTGAATGTTTGGTAGTTTTGATTAGGTTAGAAGTTGTTTAAGTGATTTATGAAAAAAAAGCAGAAAAAAATATTGATATATGATGATTTAATAACAGTTTTTGTGTGCGTGGACATTTTTGCCTCGAAGGTGTCGAGAGTAAGTTTTTTTAAGGAGGGCATGAGGGTTAAACACAGATTAATCTGACCAAAGTGCTGAATAAAAGAACATTAAAATGTAAATATCAAAACACAAAAAGAAGATCCCAACGCCAACAACAAACAGCAGTTCCCAAACCCAGAATGATAGACATGATGAGACCAGATTGAGAGATTAGAGAGTTATAATGGGTCTTTATCCCAGATATAAAAACAGAAATGGAGGGAGCACATCTGATATGTGAAGGCAGCAGCTTCCACTGTCGTGGAGCAGCAGCTGGAAAGGCTCTGTCCCATATTTGGCAGTTTGCAGATGATCTGTATCTGTGTTTTATTATAAAGTTAATGAAATAAAAGGTGTTCTACTTTGTCTCAGCTACAGCTCTGAGTCTCTCCCTCTGCTCCTGTTTACCTCACCACTGAGTCTCACTTCATGTCCCGCCCACAACACTATCTGGTTGGTAGATGTTAGACGAGTATCAGCCAATCAGCGCTCACCACTGAGTCTCACTTCATGTCCCGCCCACAACACTATCTGGCTGGTAGATGTTAGATGTGTCTCAGCCAATCAACACTCACTATGACATGCAGCCTCAAGCCAAGGGGGTAAGCTTCTCTTCAGAACTCGAACCTCCTATGGCGCCATTTTGATGCTACCGAGCCATCACCTCCCGTTAGCATCCCATTGACTCCCATTCATTCTGACGTCACTTTGACAGAGAATAACTTTACATCTGAAGCGTTTAAAGACTCTATTTGTCCGTTGTTTATTTCTAAAGAAACCGACAATAATATAAAAGAGCTCCATTACCTTGGCTGTGAACGTTACCGCTCGCGAGGCGGCAGGCGCTATATAACAATAGGATCAACGATTGGGTCACATAGTAGAGGAATTACCATATAGTAAGGGGACGCTCACAGGCAGTTTGGACTTCCATTATGTGTTTAGGTTTAATGCGACTAATGTTAACTAGCATGTTAGTGATCAGTAATGACTAATGTTAACTAGCATGTTAGTGATCAGTAATTAGCCTGTGCCTATGTTATCTCCTTACATATACCCTCGCTCTCCGTCTCTGTAAGATTGGGAATGATTGAGATTTCTCCGGCACAGCTACCAGAAGACTTCACACTTTCAGACAGGTTGCTCACGTCACATTACGTTGTCTCTCTCAGTTGGATGCTGCTCAGTAAAGCAAGAGATCACCGGAAAAGAGACTTCTAATATCCTTCACTGGTCTCTGTCCAGAGACTCGGGCTCTTGTGGGTCCATTATATATACTGTCTATGCCTCAAGTAGAAGCGTTTCCAGCTCCAGCTGTAATCGAGCAGACACCCCCCCCACACACACCCACACACACACACACACACACACACACAGACATACACAGATACACACACAGACACACACACAAACACACACACAGACACACATATACATACACACACACACAGACATACACAGACACACACACAGACACACACACACACACACAAAAAATTAAAAAAATACACACACACACACACACACACATACACACACAGACACACACATATACACACACACACACATACACACACATACACACACACACACACACACACACATACACACACACACACACAATATTAGAATGGCCACATATGGCGGTTGGATAATTACAGCAGGAGGCTTGAGGCAGATCAACAGGTGTTTATTTCACCAACAATTAACACAAACATGGTCGCCATGATTGCAACCAGCAAACTGAGCACCACAGGCAGCATGTGGTCCAGACAGCAGCAGCGCTAGATGGAAACTGGCAGCCTTTTATAGCCTGCCACTGACCTTATCTCGACCCTACCATAGTACAAGTTAAGTCTGAAATGTACTTAATTTGAACAATTATACAAAATACAACCACCACATTAAATACATTTCTACTTCTCTACTGTTATCTCAATTTACTTGCATTATGTTACCTAATCCAATCACACATAGTTCGTTTAGGGCTCTGGCTCTCCCCTGAGACTGTTAATACTACCGATAATTACTGTTGCACTAGTCTGGACATCTTACCGTGCCAACGTTGCAATAAAGGTTGCCTAAATGTCATGTATATAAATTTGCTGTCAGCTTACTAATTGATTGCGCGTTTTGTGTAGATTTGGACTTTTATACGTTTTATTCCACAAAAAGTAATCCACTGATCGCTGTGGATTACTTTTTTTCATGTCATTGGATTACATCAAAATACTGATCTTTTTTCTATCCTATCTATTGAAACAGTTGTACATTTTATTTCCAAATTGTATATATTTTAAATATTGCTAGTGTAGTATTAAATTATTTCATGTATATTGTTTCCTATTATTTAATGTATACTGTGTATGTGTGCTGTGTGTCTGATATTTTGCTGCTGCAACACCGTTATTTCCCATTTTTTTGGGATCAATAAAAATCTATCTATCTATCTATCTTAACGTTTTATGGTGTGATTGCGCTTGGTTTCTGCGTTTGGAGGCATCTCAACAGACTGTAGGTCCAACACTGATTGTTCACTGTTACATTTTCGTTGAATTTAAGTGTCGGGGCATCCCACCACCGTCTGTCTATTGTGCTCCAAGACAGCCGCGATTGGATTTCATAAAGGCGAATTGTTAAATTATTAAAATGTAATTTAAGATCTGCTTTAAAAAATAAACATATGTTTATTTAGCATGTTTGTTTTGTCCATATGTGCTCGTGCTGTGTTCCCCAGGTCTCAGCTGCTACATTGAGTTTATTTATTTTTTTGCCCCCCCCCCCCCGGCTCGAATGTCAAACTCCACTTATGCCAACACCCCTTTGCTACATGAAACATGGTATCTCCCGGAACCTTTAAAATTGGGCTCAATATGCTGGGGGCTCTTTTAGCCTGATCACTCTGGAGAGGAGACACAACAGAGGTGAGTTACTTGAACATAAACTTTACTATTGTAGCAACAGCAACTGTTAACCTGCGTTCAATTAATCAGGCAAGGACTATACCATACTGCACATGTGTAGGTAACCAAACTAGCAAACTGAGTGATGTGATGTGTTTCTCTTGACAGGGCTGGCCTCCAATCAACACCAGCTGTAACCTTCACCAAACAGAGTGTTAATATTTTCTAATAAACATTCAAAACTGTTGTGTTATTTTATCTACCCGTAACATAATGAGCTACAATGTACTAATGCTGCAAAATATTAGTGATGAAGAGGACCTTCATTACACACGTATGCATGTATGCATGCATGCCCGCCCACCCGCTCCGGTCCACATGCATGGTGACCTTAAATTGGAAGATCTTTAAACAGAGTTTGGTCTCTACATTAATGAAAGCCAACTGAACATAAGATGAGTTATTTATATTCACACAACACTGTAGAAACATGTGAACAACATGTATTTGATGTGGTGGTTGTATTTTGTGTAACTGTTCAAATTAAGTACATTTCAGACTTGTACTATGGTAGGGTCGAGAGAAGGTCAGTAAATATAGAAATATGTACACAGAGACACACACACACACACACACAGTCACACACGCAGACACACACAGGCACACAGACACACACTTTATATTCACACACACAGATACACACAAACAAATACACAGAAACACACACACTCTCACACTTCATATCAGAGTATCAGGGGGCGGGATCAGCCCTTAGCGACCAATAGAAACGGACGTGGAGCGTTACCAGGGAAACGGCATACAGGACTGGGAGACGTTGGGACGCAGTCATGCTAACACGCTAAATAGCTCGCTAGCTTCCAGTTGAAGAACCAACTGCTGTTATTAAATATTTAAAACGATGGTCCGTCCGCGTCACACATTAACAGTTTAAAGCGCGAGCTTTGGTCCCGCTGCGCGCGCACACAGCCTCTTCTCTGTCCGTTTGTCTGTTAGCTGTTAGCATGTAGCATGGCAGCAGCGGTGTCCGGAGGCTAACGAAGCTAACAAGGCAGCCAGTGATTAGCTTGTCGCGCTAATCTGAATATTGTCCGGATAATCAGCCCGTTAGCAGGGAGCTAACTGCCGGGTGTAGCACGGGATGGATGTGAGTTAACAGTCTGACCCGGGTCTGTGAGACGAGCGGAGCCGGGCCGTGCCGAGCCGAGCGGGGTCAGGAGGCCCGTTAAACAGGTGATGTTTACTCCAGATGTTCTCTGTTTATAACTCTTTGATTATGTATCCAGAGGTGTACCCGGGGGGTAATATTTAGAAGAGGGAGATGTGACCTACATAGCTACCCCTAACAACCCACCCCCCAAGAGAGGTAAACTATAACCTGTGTGTGTGTGTGTGTGTGTGTGTGTGTGTTCTGTGTGTGTGTGTGTGTGTTGTTCTGTGTGTGTGTGTGTGTGTGTGTTTGTTCTGTGTGTGTGTGTGTGTGTGTGTGTTGTGTGTGTTGTGTGTGTGTGTGTGTGTTCTGTGTTGTGTTGTTCTGTGTGTTTGTGTTGTGTGTTCTGTGTGTTTTGTTGTGTGTGTGTGTGTGTTTGTGTTTGTGTGTTGTTGTTTGTTTGTGTGTGTGTGTTGTTCTCTGTGTGTTTGTGTGTGTTGTGTTGTTGTTTGTGTGTGTGTGTGTGTCTGTGTGTTGTTCTCTGTGTGGTTGTGTGTGTTCTCTGTGTGTTCTCTGTGTTTTGTGTTTGTTCTCTGTGTGTTCTCTGTGTGTGTTTGTGTTCTGTGTGTGTTCTCTGTGTGTGGTTGTGTGTTCTGTGTTGTGTGTGTGTGTTCTCTGTGTGTGTGTGTGTGTGTGTTCTCTGTGTGTGTGTGTGTGTTCTCTGTGTGTTCTCTGTGTGTGTGTGTGTGTTCTCTGTGTGTTCTCTGTGTGTGTGTGTGTGTTCTCTGTGTGTTCTCTGTGTGTGTGTGTCTGTGTGTTCTCTGTGTGTGTGTGTGTTGTTCTCTGTGTGTGTGTGTGTGTGTCTGTGTGTTCTCTGTGTGTGTGTGTTGTTCTCTGTGTGTGTGTGTCTGTGTGTTCTCTGTGTGTGTGTGTCTGTGTGTGTGTGTCTGTGTGTGTGTGTGTGTGTGTGTGTGTGTGTGTGTGTGTGTGTGTGTCTGTGTGTTCTCTGTGTGTGTGTGTGTGTGTGTGTGTGTGTGTTGTTCTCTGTGTGTAGGATGGATGTCTGCAGTAAGAACCCGAACCGCACGGCGCCGCTCAGTGCCGACGGCGCCCAGCGAGCCGATGTGCCGCTCTGCTCTCGAACCAACGGCTGGAGCTGGCCGCCTCACCCCTTCCAGCTGCTCGCCTGGCTGCTCTACGTCTACTTCGCCGTCACCGGCTTTGGCGTGTTCGTGCCGCTGCTGCCTGCTCACTGGATCCCTGCCGGCTACATCGTATCCTTCCACTGACCCCTACAGTCTCTGTTAACACACTGATTAACATCGTATCCTTCCACTGACCGCTACAGTCTCTGTTAACACACTGATTAACATCGTATCCTTCCACCGACCCTACAGTCTCTGTTAACACACTGATTAACATCGTATCCTTCCACCGACCGCTTCAGTCTCTGTTAACACACTGATTAACATCGTATCCTTCCACCGACCGCTACAGTCTCTGTTAACACACTGATTAACATCGTATCCTTCCACTGACCGCTACAGTCTCTGTTAACACACTGATTAACATTGTATCCTTCCACCGACCGCTACAGTCTCTGTTAACACACTGATTAACATCGTATCCTTCCACTGACCCCTACAGTCTCTGTTAACACACCGATTAACATCGTATCCTTCCACCGACTGCTACAGTCTCTGTTAACACACCGATTAACATCGTATCCTTCCACCTGCCTCTATGGTCTCTGTTAACACACCGATTAACATCGTATCCTTCCACTGACCCCTACAGTCTGTTAACACACTGATTAACATTGTATCCTATAATAATAATAATAATAATAATAATATTATAATAATAGTAGTAGTAGTAATAATAGTAATAATAATAATAATAGTAGTAGTAGTAGTAGTAGTAGTAGTAATAATAATAATAATAATAATAATAATAATAATAATAATAATAATAATAATAATAATTCTAGTTCACAGTGTTTGTGTCCTTGATGTGTGCGTCAGTGCACCGGCGTCCTGTTCGTCGGCCACCTGTGTGTGCACGTGATGGCCGTGTCTATCGACCCGGCCGACTACAACGTCAGAACCAGGAGCCACAAAGGTCCGGTGCCCGAGTTCGACCGCTCCAAACACGCTCACGTCATCGAGAACTGCCACTGCTACCTCTGCCAGGTGGACGTGTGAGTACCTGTCCTGCAAACGGCTGCTAACGGCTGCTAGCAGCTGCTAATGGCTGCTAATGGCTGCTAGTGGCTGGTAGTGGCTGCTAATGGCTGCTAGTGGCTGCTAATGGCTGCTAGTGGCTACTAATGGCTGCTAGTGGCTGCTAATGGCTGCTAGTGGCTGCTGCTGCTAGTGGCTGCTAATGGCTGCTAGCGGCTGCTAGCGGCTGCTAACGGCTGCTAACGGCTGCTAGTGGCTGCTAGTGGCTGCTAGTGGCTGCTAGTGGCTGCTAGTGGCTGCTAGTGGCTGCTAATGGCTGCTAGTGGCTGCTAATGGCTACTAACGACTGCTAGTTGCTGCTAATGGCTGCAAGTGGCTGCTAATGGCTGCTAATGGCTGCTAGTGGCTGCTAGTGGCTGCTAGTGGCTGCTAATGGCTGCTAGTGGCTGCTGCTGCTAGTGGCTGCTAATGGCTGCTAGCGGCTGCTAGCGGCTGCTAGCGGCTGCTAGCGGCTGCTAACGGCTGCTAGTGGCTGCTAGTGGCTGCTAGTGGCTGCTAGTGGCTGCTAGTGGCTGCTAATGGCTGCTAATGGCTGCTAGTGGCTGCTAATGGCTACTAATGGCTACTAACGACTGCTAGTTGCTGCTAATGGCTGCAAGTGGCTGCTAATGGCTGCTAGTGGCTGCTAGTGGCTGCTAATGGCTGCTAATGGCTGCTAGTGGCTGCTAATGGCTGCTAACAGCTGCTAGCGGCTGCTAGTGGCTGCTAACGGCTGCTAGTGGCTGCTAGTGGCTGCTAGTGGCTGCTAACGGCTGCTAATGGCTGCTAGTGGCTGCTAGTGGCTGCTAGTGGCTGCTAGTGGCTGCTAGTGGCTGCTAATGGCTGCTAGTGGCTGCTAGTGGCTACTAACGACTGCTAGTGGCTGCTAGTGGCTGCTAGTGGCTGCTAGTGGCTGCTAACGGCCGCTAACGGCTGCTAACGGCTGCTAACGGCTGCTAGTGGCTGCTAGTGGCTGCTAGTGGCTGCTAACGGCTGCTAATGGCTGCTAGTGGCTGCTAATGTCTGCTAACGGCTGCTTACGGCTACTAGCGGCTGCTAACGGCTGCTTATGGTTGCTTACGGCTGCTAGTCGCTGCTAACTGCTGCTAGTGGCTGCTTACGGCTGCTAGTCGCTGCTAACGGCTGCTAGCGTCTGCTAACATGCTAATAGAGGTCTCCTGTGTGTTGCAGCGGTCCCAAGTCGAAGCACTGCAGCGCCTGTAACAAGTGTGTCTCTGACTTCGACCATCACTGCCGCTGGCTCAACAACTGTGTGGGCAGCAGGAACTACAGGTCAGTCCTCATATATAATAATAATAATAATAATAATAATAACAATAATAATAATAATAATAATAATAATAATAATATAATAATTATTATTATTATTATTATTATTATTATTATTACATTGACATTTAATGAATGTGCACAAAACAAGTGCAAAAAGTTACAGAAGAGGATGTTTTTTCTAAGGAAACTTAATAATTTTAGAATAGATAGCTGTATTCTTCAGATGTTTTACAAAGCTCTCTTGCAGAGTGTCTTATCTTTTGGCCTTATCTGTGCCTTTGGTAACATGTATATCAAGGACCAAAAGAAACTGCAACGAATAGTTAAAACAGCGAGTAAGATCATTGGAGTTGATCAGGTACCTGTAGCTCAACTGTACAATGACCTCAGTTTAAAAAAGACAGAACAAATTCTAATTGATTCAACCCATCCTCTTCATCAGATTTTTTTGCAAGCAACAGGTCAAGTGGCAGACTCCTGCAAAGGGAAAATTAGGACTACAAGGTACAGCAAGTCTTTTGTGCCTACAGCAATTAGATTGCACAACAATAGACTTAAAAACTCTTAGGCATTTTTAAATTACGGGTATACTGTACTATATACATCAACATCTAACTCTAAAATACATGCTTGTCATGTTTTCTTAATGCTTCTATTGTCTTGTCTGTTTTGTTAAATGTTTTGTATTTATGTTTTTTAATGTTATGTAGTAGGCTGTATAACGTTGGAGCGTGTAATGGTGACCACATGAATTTCCTACTTGTGGATAATAAAGTTTACCTTGACCTTGATTATTATTATTATTATTATAATAATAATAATAATAATAATAATAATAATAATAATAATAATAATAATAATAATAATAAACTTTATTGACAACTGTGTGGGCAGCAGGAACTACAGGGAAGAGAAACATTGATCACACACACATATTAAACTCTAAGGTTGTTAATGTTTGGAGTATAAAGGATTAGTATAAAGGTTATAAAGGATTCTGACAGCCAGGCTCTCATTGGCTAGCTGTTAGCCAATCAGATTCAAACAGCTTAGCTCGTTGAGATATATATATATATATATATATATATATATATATATATATATATATATATATATATATATATATATATATATATATATATATACACACACACATACTGGATGTATAAAGTAGTTAGAGAGTGTGTCTCTGTCTCCCTGCAGGCTGTTCCTCCACAGCGTGCTCTCTGCTCTGCTCGGCGTCTGTCTCCTTCTGGTCCTTTCCTTCTACGTCTTCATCGAGTTCTTTCTGGACCCGTCCAAACTCCGCACTGACAAACACTTCCTGGGTAAGACCTGACCCCTGACCCCTGACCTCTGACCTCTTACAAAATGTAATTAGAAGTATTACATTTCAATAATAATTTATAATTAATAAATAGCCAGCTTTTCAAAAATGTGCAATTTTAAGCTAATTAAACAAAAAAAAGAAGTGCTATAACAGTGTTACTCGCATGTCTCCCATTCTCCTCGGTGACACGCTCTCTTCCACTTCGCCTTACAACTCTTCTCCAAAACACACAGCTCTGAGATAACAGAGCTCAGCCCACAGCTTCACTCTCTCACAGCAGGTAGTATGGGTGAAATAAAAACAGGACGCGTCATTTCACCGTGTGTAGTGTTTAACTACGCTAACTAACGGCGTAGACAACAGACAACAACTGGGTCTCAAAGACCGCGCCACGCTGGCGATGGATCGTCCAGCACAGTACACACACACACACACACACACACACACACACACACACACACACACACACACACACACACATAGTTATAGTTGTAGCATCCATTTAGTATGTGTGCAACTAGTCCAGTCCAGGCTTTCCTCTCTTGTTCCAACCAGAGAGGAAAGCCTCACTGATGTGAAGAACAGGACAGAGATGCAGATAGAAATGCTCTCTGGCTGCCCCACGCCAACGCTCCGGTAAGTCCATCACCCCGGCTCTCTTAAATGTGAACAAACGACAGTTACACTCACCGCCAGCAAATGCTCTCTCCGTTGTTATTGGTGGTATGTTGACTCCTGGCCGTGACCTTGTTTCCTACAGACTGTGTTGATGTGACCCCGACATTACAGCCACTCAAACAGGACACAGGAACACCGTGGATATTTACATATTTTTTGAAGACTTAATTAGCCTTTTGCCAAGCCCCGCCCCCCTTAGTTACTGTTGCTACGTCCGACAAACAAATGGTCAAACACGACCAGCGCGACAGATTGCCATGACGGGAAGAGGTATACCCGTGCGTGTCAGTGACCTTTTTTGGAGCGATACCTCCGCGATATCCTCCAGATCGAGGCAAAAGGGGTTACAGTATGCAGTGGAGGGATATATTCAAATGTTCGACTTTGTTGTAAACTGACGAAAAATAAAGTTGGGGAGATCAAAGACCCAACACAACAGCAGCTAATGTAGCTAGCATTAGCTAACATGTTAACTAATGTTGGCTAAAGCTAAAGGGCTCGTTAAACTTAGCTTAGAGAGTAGGTTAACATTCTGGCAATGATATCCATGGTAATCATAACTTTGGTCCAGTTTGTGTTCTTGCCTCTAGTTAGTAGATCTAGACAACACGGTAACTAGTTAGCTGTTAGCCTTAGCTTTGAGCAGACGTATTTATGCCTCGTAATGTTCGACACATTTAACTGGGAGTGAGGCTGTTTTATCCATTGTAGGCACCGCTCACGTTGGCCCTCATTTATGAAACGTTTTCTCTTGAACGTGAACGATTTATTTGTACCATTGACCGAGTTATTTCGGCTTGTTTTTCCAGCCCCTCTGCTGTCAGGAGACAGGGTCAGGGTGGTGGTCCAGCACGGGGGGGGGCGCAGGACACGCACTCTCCCTCTGCTGTTGCCTCGTTCTGACTCATGAAAAAAACATGAGTAAAAGAAAAGACACTGCATAAACTCTGCTACTGTGTGTTTATTTAAATATAAGTACACCTACATGTAGGCCTAAGAGATTGCAATAGAAGCCTGTATATTACTATTAGGACTATAGAATACATGTGTCAAGGATGTAGGCTATAAACTAAATAAACTTCAGCTGGAGTCTGATTTACTACGGCAACACTGTTGACTGCATGATCTCTTCTCATTCTGCATTCTCTCTCCAGCCTTTAATACCAGTTCTCAGGCTGCCAAATAGTAAACACGTTAGTACAAATGAATCCTCCAGACAATCGGGGTATTTAGTGTCCGATTTACAAACGCCGTGGGCGCACCGCTTCACCATCTTGCTTGGAGTCAATGTTTGTCGGACCTGCTCACATAGTAACGGTTGCTATGTTGTGTGATTGGACAATGTCGTTTTGGGGCAGGGGCCGGCGAGAGGTCAATTAAGGCGGCGTGTTGTTAAGGCGGGCCGCCTAAGCTGGAAAGTGCCGCGGGAAACACTGGTGTTGTGGTGTTGTGTGTGTGTGTGTGTGTGTGTGTGTGTGTGTGTGTGTGTGTGTGTGTGTGTGTGTGTGTGATACTTTAACTACATTCTCCTGATGAGACTTACAGACTTTGACTGATGTAACATGTTCCCTGCTTACTGTAACAGAGTATTATTACAGTGTGGTATTGGTACTTTTCATATGGAGTTAGAATCATGCCAAAACCTCTCACACACACAAAACGTTTTACTCACGCCCAACGATTCACAAACAAACTCAGTGTGGTTTGCAAATACAAAACATCATTCACAAACTAATGCATTTTGTTCTGCAAATAAGAAACCTACCTATCAAACAAATACAGTATGTTTTACACATACAAAGAAACGTATTTCTTCAATGACAAAAAATATCCTGCAAGTACAAACTAAAATCTTTCAAGTACAAAAAAAAATCCTTCAAGTACAAAAAAAAAATCCTTCAATTACAAAACAAATTCTACAAGTACGGAAAACTGTCACGTGACTTCTGGCACTAACTTTCCGCCTTGCTGATGCACACACAAATGTCCTGTAATTTGCACTCCACAACAGCAGGTGGCGCTGTTAAGTCAATTTAAGCCTACCAGGACCATACATATATATACACGCGGATGTTTTTAAACGTTATTACGGTGCATAACTTACTGGAACAAAGCTGAGCAAGGTGTTGTTGCTGGTGACTAAACCACTGATTATATATATGTATATTGAAGCGATGCTGGCGTTAAAGACCTGCTGATCGTTGTCGGATTCTCTGAAATGAATCCCGGCATTGCATTGTGGGAAATCGGCTTTGCATGCGCCCAACTCTGATCACATCTGTTCTGTCTTACAGCATACTGTAATATTTCACCAGTAATAAGACCAAAATAATATTATTAAAGTAAAGAAATGCATTATTGCGGTTATTGGGCTAAAAATACCAATAATAGCAAAGCTGTATCCAGCTTCTCTGTACAGAAAGA
>NC_053114.1:46592018-46604518 GCF_010015445.1 Perca fluviatilis | reverse complement strand
TGATGATAAAGTGTGAGTGTCTGTCCTCTTTGTCCCCCCTCAGGACGGGAACTACTCCGAGACTCTGGGTTACACCAACTCTCAGCTGGACCTGGAGGAACGTACCACTGTGGCTGTGCGGGGGGAGGCAGAGTGAGTCTGATCCTGTTTACATCTACAGCTTTGGATTAATGTGTGGAGTAACACTCTCTCTATTTAACACTCACTACTGTCACAAAGGAGTGAAGAATCTAGTAAATATTTACATTTAACAAGCTGTAGTTCAGCACTTAATTTTAATTTCATTATAACAGGGGTGTGGGGGTCCTCCGCCAGAAAAGTTTGAGCGTCAAACACATAAAGCAACACTAGAGAACCCTTCCCGCTTCAGTTCTCCTACAGCAGGGGGGTCAAACTCAGTTTCCCAGAAGGCCACACTGGAAAATGAGAATCCCATCGAGGGACAGACACATAGAGTTTATTGACGTGTTTATTTAAGAGAAAAAGTCAAATATTTTGACTGTATTATTGCATGTCTCATATACTGTAGTCTTCTCACTTATATTTTGGGTCTCATAAAGCCCCAAAAAAGTTCCTCAGCCAGCGACAAAATACGTTGAAAAAAGTGCCAAAAAGGCTGGGAAAAAAAGCATCAAAAAGTTCTGGAAAAGTGGCAAAACATTGATTAAAGCGTCCAAAATGTTAAAACAAAGTGCCTAAAACATTGAAAAAAGTGCATAAACCGCCGGAAAAGGCGTCAAATCTGAATCTGAATTTAAATGTGGGCTGGATCAAAACCTGCAAGGGGCCAGTTTTGGCCCCCAGGCCTTGAGTTTGATAAGTGTCCCCCTACAGGTTGGAAGAGGAATTGTCCCATCATGTCTCACTGGAACTAGACCAGCTACCGATCTGGCACACTAGCATAGTGCCGGTTATAGCCGGTTATAGCTCAACGGTTGTGATTGGTGTAGAGCCCTCCTCAACGGTTGTGATTGGTGTAGAGCCCTCCTCAACGGTTGTGATTGGTGTAGAGCCAATCACACCGTTGAGGTTTATCAATCACAACCGCTGAGGAGGGCCTCAACGGTTGTGATTGGTGTAGAGCCCTCCTCAACGGTGTGATTGGTGTAGAGCCCTCCTCAACGGTTGTGATTGGTGTAGAGCCCTCCTCAACGGTTGTGATTGGTGTAGAGCCCTCCTCAACGGTGTGATTGGTGTAGAGCCCTCCTCAACGGTTGTGATTGGTGCCTCAACGGTTTGGAAACATTGGAAATGGGCTTGAATGGGCTCTTGGCCAGACTGACTTGCAGAGCTAATTTAAAATTTGCCGGAAGTTCGTCAGGGTTTACCCAGGCTAGTTTGTCTCAGGAAGAACTGTGTGTGTGTGTGTGTGTGTGTGTGTGTGTGTGTGTGTGTGTGTGTGTGTGTGTGTGTGTGTGTGTGTGTGTGTGTGTGTGTGTGTGTGTGTGTGTGTGTGTGTGTGTGTGTGTGTGTGTGTGTGTGTGTGTGTGTGTGTGTTGTGTGTGTGTGTGTGTGTGTGTGTGTGTGTATGTGTGTGTGTGTTTCTGTGTGTGTGTGTGTGTCTCTGTGTGTGTGTGTGTGTCTCTGTTGTGTGTGTGTGTGTGTGTGTCTCTGTGTGTGTGTGTGTTGTCTGTGTGTGTGTGTGTGTGTGTGTGTGTGTGTTGTGTGTGTGTGTGTGTGTGTTGTGTGTGTGTGTGTGTGTGTGTGTGTCTCTGTGTGTGTGTGTGTGTGTCTCTGTGTGTGTGTGTTTGTGTGTGTGTGTCTGTTGTGTGTGTGTGTGTGTATATGTATGTATGTGTGTGTGTCTGGTATGACTGTGGTTTGTCTCAGGAAGAACTGGTGTGACATCTGCGGGACTTGTCCGTGGTCTCCCGGGAGTTTTAACTTGGACTTGTCTCAGTTTCAGACACTAATCACGGTGCGATGCTTCTCTGGCGCTGGTCTTGACCCCAGAACACACTGACTTTGACTTTTTAGTCTTTGCAGCTGTAGTTCACACAGGACTCAACCAGTCCTCCAGAGTCCCGCCCACGCCCTGCTGTGATTGGCTGATGCGGAGTGAGCCGGCCCCAACAAGTTTCAGTAAACACACGATGAGGCTGCACCACCGTCGCCATGGACACAGGACACAAAACAAAGTGTGCGACATTAAATTCTTTGGCCGTGATCTGCAGGAAGCAAACAACGTGTGTGTTTGAGCTGAGGGAGGTGTGTATGTGTGTGTCTGTGTCTGTGTGTGTGTGTGTTTGTGCATGTGTGCGTGTCTGTGTGTGCGTGTGCTTGTGCATGTCTGTGTGTGTGCATGTCTGTGTGTATGTCAGGTGTATGTCTGTGTGTGTGTGTTGTGTGTGTGTGTGTGTGCATTTGTGTGTGTGTGGGGTGGTGTGTGTGTGTGGGTGTGTGGGGGGGGGGGGGGGGGGGGGGGGGTGTGTGTGTGGGTGTGTGTGTGTGTGTGTGTGTGTGTGTGTGTCTATAAATAACTGAACACTGCAGCTGAGCTGCTGGGACACACGGAGAACAAAGGATCGTAGAGAAAACGAACTTCTCTCTACAGAAAAGACTCAGTGACCGCGGTTACATCCCATAATATTCTCTCTACAGAAAAGACTCAGTGACCGCGGTTACATCCCATAATATTCTCTCTACAGAAAAGACTCAGTGACCGCGGTTACATCCCATAATATTCTAGTTGTTGTGTCTTATTCTGAAAAAAGACAATATTCTGACTAAGCTGCAACTTAGCACTTTTATTATTACACTTAACAATGCTGCCATAACTGTGTGTGTGTGTGTGTACAGGTTTGTAAAGGTGTGTGTAGTCAGGTTCCTGGCTAACGGCAGAGTGAGGACCGTGTCCAGTCCCGTCATGGAGGAAGAAGCTCCGCCCCTGACGTCTACAGAGCTAAACACAGCAGCACAACAACAACACGCCAACACCAGTATCTCACACACACACACACACAAAAAAAACAAAAAAAAAAAAACACAACACACACCCTAAACAACAAGTACACACACACACACAACAACACACAACAACAATAACAACAACAACAACACACACACACACCCAAAACACAGTATCACAAAAAATAATAATAACAACAATAAAAACAATAATAACACACTACCATCACACACACACACACAAACAATACCAATACTTAACAACAACAACACACCCCACACATATCACCACACATAAAACACACACAACACAACAACACACACACACAAAAAAACCGACATACAGTCAACACTAATAATAAATAATAATACATATCCTAACACAGTATCAATAAAAAAAAAAAATAATAATAATACACACAACATTACAATAATCAATCATAAAGTAACAATCATCAAAAAAAAAAACTTCAACCCCACATATACACACACATAAAAATAATAACAAACCAAGCACACAGGTAACATACACACACACACACACACACCATAGCCACAGGTAACACAATAATAATACACTTTTCTCATACACTACACATAGTAACAATAATAATAATACAAACACACACACCATAGCACACAGGTAACACACACACACACTTAACACACCACAACAGGTAAATACAACACATACACACAATAAAACACACACAAACATACATTATAAATAATACACACACACACACACACAAATACACACACACACACACACACCAAAAGTAAACACACAACACAATAACACAAAACACAGGTACAACAACACACACACCATCGTACATAGGTAACACACACACACGCACACCATCACAACAATAACACACTATACCCCACAGGTAATACACATAACACACCATTGACACACCTAACACAGGTAAGCCCACAACACACACACCATGTATAATGTACACACACACACCCGTAAAAAACACACACACACACCAACCAGGACACACACAAAATACACACAATCAGAACACAGGTAACACACACACACACACACACACACCGCATATAGGTAACACACACACACACGCACACCATGCATAGGTAAAACACACACACAAAATAAAACACCAAGTACACAGTAACACAAACACACACACACCATGCATAGGTAACACACACACACCCACACATCATATAGGTAACACACACACCTTACACCATCTACATAGGTAAACATAACACACACACCAACAGTAACACAATAACACAACAACAACAATCCCATACACAAAACACACACACACCGTCGCACACTGGTAACGCACACAGATAACACACACACACAGCATCGCACACTGGTAACGCACACAGATAACACACACACACACCGTCGCACACTGGTAACGCACACAGATAACACACACACACAGCATCGCACGCAAGTAACACACACACACACAGGCACACACAGTAACGTACATCCACCTTTTAAAAAGGTGTTAAATGTCTAGAGTTGTTTACTTCTGGTTCTTACACATTCAGTGTGACATCACACATGAACGCTCCGTCCTGATTGGACTGTTTGTGATTATTTATTTCTTTACAGAAAAAGAAGAAGAAGGTTCGTAAAGTTCCAGCAGAGGTTAGCAGAGAGCACTGCCCAAGCTCAGCACCTCCCCCCGGTACACACACACACACACACACAGACACACAGACAGACACAGACACATAAACACACAGACACACACACACAGACACATACACAGAGACAGACAGACAGACAGACAGACACACCGATACACTCTCTCACACACACACAGATACACACACACATACATACACACACATACACACATACATTAATACACACACACATATACATACACACACATACATACACATACATACACATACACACACATACATTAATACACACATACAAATACACACACATACACACACACACACACACATACACACATACATTAATACACACACACATACACACATACACACACAAACATGAGATGATGATAATATATGAAGACAGACTGTTTTCATAGCTTTATAAAACGTACAGCCAACCTTCCCGTGTCCTGGCCCTGGTCCTGGTCCTGGTCCTGGTCCCGGTCCCGGTCCTGGTCCCGGTCCTGGTCCTGGTCCTGGTCCCGTGGTGAAGTCTCTCATGTCACTGGTCCCGTGGTGAAGTCTCTCATGTCTTTATTTCTGTGTCTGTGTTGTCGTCCACAGAGACTGGCACTGTGTCCCTGGCTCAGAGACTACCTTTCCCAGCATTCCCTCTGAGGGTGACCCTGCCCCCCCTGGCCCCCCCCTCAGCCCCCATCCAGGCCGCCGCCCCCCCCGCCGAGTACCACTCGGACTCAGCCGAATCCCTGGAGGAGATCCCCGTGGCGTTGGCCAAACTGGGCTCGTCCTCAGCCGCCGCTAACGGAGACGCCTCCACATCTTCCACGGCGTTCCCCCCCCACTCCCCTGCACAGAGGCCGCGTGCGTTCCCCCCACTCCCTGCACAGAGCCGCCGTGGCGTTCCCCCCCCCCCAGCCCAGGACTAAGAGGAAGGCCGCCTTCTCCTCCCGCGCTAACATGAGCGCTAACAGGAACGCTAACAGGAACGCCGCTGAGCTGCGGTTTGAGATGGCGTCCACTCAGAACCCCGTGGTGTTCGTCAGCCGGGCCAGCGCCGAGGAAGGCCTCGGCCCGGGCCGGAGGCAGGCCGGGACCAGGCCTGGGTCCCGGGGGTTGCTGGGCTCTGACCTCTGACCTCTGACCTAGGGCTGGGCGATGTGGAGTAAATCAGATATCACGATATATTCTTGACCAAATGCCTCGATATCGATATCGAGGCGATATTCTAGGGTTGACAATTGGTGCTTTAACAAAATAACTTCACACTTAGATTTTAGATGAATAATCATCAGTAATGTGGACATAATGACTAAAGTGGGTAAAGGTGAATAATAGGAGAGCTAATAGAGTCACGCTCTCTTTACCTCGGAACTCGGAAGCTGCAGCTGGGAATGACATCGTACCCGAGTTGAATGCGTTCTATTTGAAAGTCTGATTTTCATTGTTTCCGTTAGCTCTAGTCCGGTTAGCTATTGTTAGCAGTACCAGTTGATAACAACAATTTTTTGGGCATGCAAACAGCGTAGTAACAACACGTCCACAGATAGAAGTTGGACATGTCTGTGTGAACGACTGAGTTAGTGACACAAATGAGACAGAAGTGCTCATAACTTTATGTTACTGCAGCTTTCACAGCTGTTGATACAGGGGGGGGCAGCCAGGTTGGATTTTGAAGTCGGGCTACTGCGAGGTCGTACGAGTTCCGAGCTCGTGAATCCGAGGTCAGGGGGCGTGTTTACGACTTTGACCTCGTTAAAAACGAGTTCTGAGGTAAACAGACCGCGACAACAGTTCAGAAGAGTCCATCTCTTCACTGTAACGCAGCCTCTAAAACCAGTAAAAGACACTTATGTCATATCACGATATTACAATATCCAAAATCTAAGACGATATCTAGTCTCATATCACCATATCGATATAATATCGATATATTGCCCAGCCCTACTCTGACCTCTGACCTTTGACCTCTGACCTCTGACCTTTGACTCTGCCTACGCACAACAGAGACATGTTTTGTACCCGGCGATATTTACTGTTGTTGACTTTTTATTGTGATGCCAAAGCTGAGATCCTGTCTGAGCACAATCTGAACCGTCACATGGCCCAGACCTCCCTCCACAGCGCCGTGCAGGAAGGTCTGGCTGCACCACAGATAGGAGTTGTTTACATTTCTTTAAACCAATCACAACGGGGCTTGGGGTGGCTCCGGACGCAGCGACGGTGGCTCTGCTAAATAGTCTCAGGAAGGAACTGGTTCTGGTGGAACATTATGCTGTTAGCGCTAACATAGGCTAACATAGGCTAACCTATGATTCCATATGCAAACATGCTCTAACATACTAACACATGCTAACACATACTAACACATGCTAACATGCTCTAACATACTAAGATATGAAAACATGCTAACACATACTAACACATGCTAACATGCTCTAACATACTAAGATATGAAAACATGCTAACACATACTAACACATGCTAACATGCTCTAACATACTAAGATATGAAAACATGCTAACACATACTAACACATGCTAACATATGATAACATGCTAACACATACTAACACATGCTAACATATCATAACATATAACATGCTAACACATACTAACATATGATAACATATTAACACATGTTAACATGTGCTAACATATTATAACATGATAACATGCCAACACATGCTAACATGTGCTAACACATGCTGGTGACCCAACACAGTAACCTGAGCTATTTAAATTAGCTGGAACTTCTGGTTAAACCCCTAAACTCGACATTTTCAGCATGTAGCTTGTTAGCTCGAAGGTGGTTGTTGTTGTTGTTGTTGTTGTTGTGTCCTGAGACACGCAGAGAGGAACTTTGTTTACTTCTGTTGACCCAGACGAGTTTTAACTCTGGAGCGTTTTGGTAACCTGTTGATCGGTTTGAGTCATTTCTTAGGAAGAAAAAGTCAAACTTCTCAAATTGCAGCTTCTTAAATGTGAGGGTTAGAGAACGCTGAACCGGAAGAACAAACAATTATCAAAGGTGACAATAAAACATAGATCAAAATAACACTACAAAATGACAAACAAATCTCACTTTATTCATGTTAAAGGTGCCCTGCCACACGTACTCCATCACTTAGTGGTAATATGTCTGAAGGTCTACCATGGACTCTGTAACCTTGGTTACCTTGTTTCAACCCATTCTAGCGTGGTATAGAAAGCCTGCAGGAAGACTCAGCTTGATTTCTGCCAGTTCTCATTAATGTTCAACAAGCTAAGCTGTTTGAATCTGATTGGCTAACAGCTAGCCAATGAGAGCCTGGCTATCAGAATCCTTTACCCAGCTCATGAATAGTAATGAGCTCAGGCAACATCATGTCAGACTGACCAGCTGTTGTGATTGGTCTGATTTCTCCGCTTAGAGCTGAGAGGAGGTAGCAGTTCATTTTCACATTCACCACATAACACACACACATATGGGCCGTACAGATTTAAAATAAACGCTAGGAAAAATTGTTTTGTGTGGCAGGGCACCTTTAATACCCCGTTTACACGTACATGGCTATTTTGAAAACCGGAGACATTTCCCTTCATTTGTTCCCTTCGTTTACGAACGAGTCTTTGTAAAACCTCCGGCCAGAGTGGAGATTTTTGAGGTCTTCGTTTGCACGTTAGCACGTAAACTGAGACAAACTGAGGTTTAGGTAGCCGAGAGAGAGAAAGACAGGAAGTGATTGGTTGCTGTTGTTGCTATTTTGGGGATTCTGATTGGTTAACGTGGGCTTGAGCTTCTCGTTACACTGCCACCTACAGGTCTCGTTACACCTCCACCTACAGGTCTCGTTACACCTCCAACTACAGGTCTCGTTTACACAAACCTCCACCTACAGGTCTCAGTTACACCCCCACCTACAGGTCTGCAGCGTTACCGCCAACTACAGGTCTGGTTACACCGCCAACTACAGGTCTCGTTACACCACCAACTACAGGTCTCGTTACACGTCACCTACAGGCTCGTTACACATCCAACTACAGGTCTCAGTTACACCGCCAACTACAGGTCTCTCAGTATACACCGCCAACTACAGGTCTCAAGTTACACCACCAACTACAGGTCTCGTTACACCTCCACCTACAGGTGTCGTTACACCACCAACTACAGGTCACCGTTACACCTCCACCTACAGGTCTCGTTACACCACCACACTACAGGTCTCGTTACACCACCACCTACAGGTCTGGTTACACCTCCAACTACAGGTCTCGTTACACCGCCAACTACAGGTCTCGTTACACCGCCACCTACAGGTCTCGTTACACCTCCACCTACAGGTCTGGTTACACCTACACCTACAGGTCTGTTTACACCTACATCTCGTTACACCTCCACCTACAGGTCTGGCGTGCTCTTGACGGCATAAATACACGGGTACATGTAAATGAACACTTTCCTGTAAACTGACAGCTGTGTACGATGTTATTTTAGAAAACTGAGAGGTTGAAATGTCCGTTTATGGAAATAGCCGACCACGTGTAAACGTAGCATAAATGTCTTTTATTTCACCTATCTTTTTTCACAGCTTCACTTTTCAGCCAATCACACGCCTTTGTTATACTATTATTATTATTATTATTATTATTATAATAAAACAAATTAAACTAAATTATTAAATATGAAATGACAACAAAAAAAATCTCACTTTCTTCATGAAGTTAAAGTTTTTATTTCACAAATCTTTTTTTCACAGCGTTTTGACAGCTTCACTTTCCAGCCAATCACACGCCCTCCTCCTCCTCCTCCTCCTGTTGTTGTTGTTGTTGTTGTTGTTGTGTAGCGCCCCCTGGCTGCAGCTCAGGGTTCAATCTTATCTAAAGTCTTCTTCTTCTCTTAAAAAGGTTTCATGCTTCCTGCGGTCGGAGTGGCGTTCCCCAGTACTTGGGCTCTTACCCTGGTCAGTGAATACCGGGGCCTTATGGCCTTATATATATATATATATATATATATATATATATATATATATATATATATATTATATATATATATATATATATATATATATATATATATATATATATATATATATATATATATAGCACAGAACTATATTTTGCAAGCACATTACAGTTTGAACTGAAATTAACACTTGGAGAAAAAAATTTAGTTCGAGACGCTGCTGAGCTCCGGTAGACTCTGCTGAGCTCCGGTAGGCCCTGCTGAGCTCCGGTAGACTCTGCTGAGCTCCGGTAGACATGTCTTTAATTTTTAATTCTTCAAAGTAGCCACCCTTTGCTTTTTTTGATAACTCTGCAAACCCTTGGTGTTCTCTCAATGAGCTTCATGAGGTAGTCACCTGAAATGGTTTTCACTTCACAGGTGTGCCTTGTCAGGGTTCATTAGTGAAATTGTTTCCCTTATTAATAAAAAAGCAAAGGGTGGCTACTTTGAAGAATCTAAAATATAAGACATGTTTTCAGTTATTTCACACTTTATTGTTAAGTACATAATTCCATGTGTTCATTCATAGTTTTGATGCCTTCAGTGAGAATCTACAATGTAAATAGTCATGAAAATAAAGAAACACATTGAATGAGAAGGTGTGTCCAAACTTTTGGCCTGTACTGTACATTGCTTTAAAATTCGTAATTGCCACACGAAAAAAACGACATTTACGTGTCCTGTCAACGACTCAATAGGTTCAATAACGTAACCATATCACGCCCTGCCGTGAGACCGGGCTGCCCCAGATGACTGACAGCTTTGTCTGGCTCGTTATCTGTACCGTTAAGTGTCGCCCAGTGTCGGGTGGACTCTAACTAACGTTAACGTTAGCCAGCGGCCGCAGCGGGACTGCTCGTTCTGTCAGAGGTTGAGATCTGTTCACCGTCTCCCGGTGTCCTCTGCTGCCTCAGCGGGGATCGAAGCAGACGGACCGCAGAGTGCCGCTACCGCTGACAGATTACTTCTGGGTCAAAAACCAGGCCAGCGGAGTTCAACCCGATCATAGCACAGTTAATGTGTAGACGTGTTGTTACTGAAGGTTACTTGTTGTTACTCCGGTCTGTTAACTCTGATTCTAACCGCGGTATGAGGGTGTTTACATGGCACTTGAGAAATCGTGGTTTTGCCTAAAGGCGCTGACCCACCGAGCCGATAATCGGCCGTCTGACAGTCTGGCGAGGTCGGTGACTCGAGTCTGTTCGTTGTGTTCCGAGGGGCCGTCGCCCTTCATTTGGGCCGATTTGACATTTATAATCGGGCGGGCACTGCTGGCAGTCAGACTCAAATGACCCATCTGATTGGTGGAGAGCTAACCCGGAAACAGGGAACAGGATGAGCGTGACTAGAGTCTCAAAATCTGATGAAAATCTTTTAAACTGACCTTTGTTGATCTGATATGAAGACAGATTCAGGAACTGCATGGCCTATTTCTCTCTTCAAATGTTTTCAGAAACATGTTTCGGTGAACTATTTTAGTACAATATGAGATCGTATTCTGAACCAGCCGCCATGATGGTCGGGGAGCAGCCAGACCCAGTGACGCGTTCATCATTTCTGGTTTTCATTTCTGGTGTTAGGTCATGCACACGCACAGAACGTACGCTCAAATCGGCGTCTCTTCGGTGTGTTCTGAGGAACTTTTTGGACCTCGGGGAGACTGATCAGTCAGACTGGCTTTACTGCCGACGGTCGGCCGTCTGGTTGGGGGGTCAGAGCCTTAAAATGAAAATAATCTTTAAACCGCATGTAAACACACGGATGGTCATCGCGAAGCATCTATAGTCAGTTCGGTCTTGAGAAAGGAGCTCTAGATTAATCCTCTAGATTAATCCAGTGTGCTCTAGATTAATCCAGTGTGCTCTAGATTAATCCTGTGTGCTCTAGATTAATCCAGTGTGCTTTAGATTAATCCTGTGTGCTTAATCCTGTGTGCTCTAGATTAATCCTGTATGCTCTAGATTAATCCTGTGCTCTAGATTAATCCTGTGAGCTCTAGATTAATCCAGTGTGCTCTAGATTAATCCTGTGAGCTCTATATTAATCCTGTGTGCTTAATCCTGTGTGCTCTAGATTAATCATGCATGCTCTAGATTAATCCTGTGCTCTAGATTAATCCAGATTAATCCAGTGTCCTCTAGATTAATCCAGTGTGCTCTAGATTAATGCAGTGTGCTCTAGATTAATGCAGTGTGCTCTAGATTAATCCTGTGCTCTAGATTAATCCAGTGTGCTCTAGATTAATCCAGTGTGCTCTAGATTAATCCAGTGTGCTCTAGATGAATCCAGTGTGCTCTAGATTAATCCAATGTGCTCTAGATTAATCCAGATTAATCCAGTGTCCTCTAGATTAATCCTGTGCTCTAGATTAATCCTGTGAGCTCTAGATTAATCCTGTGCTCTAGATTAATCCAGTGTGCTCTAGATTACTCCTGTGTGCTCTAGATCACTCCTGTGTGCTCTAGATTAATCTTGTATGCTCTAGATTAATCCAGTGTGCTCTAGATTAATCCAGTGTCCTCTAGATTAATCCTGTGTACTCTAGATTAATCCAATGTGCTCTAGATTAATCCAATGTGCTCTAGATTAATCCAGATTAATCCAGTGTCCTCTAGATTAATCCAGTGTGCTCTAGATTAATCCTATGTGCTCTAGATTAATCCAGATTAATCCTGTGTTCTCTAGATTAATCCTGTGCTCTAGATTAATCCAGTGTGCTCTAGATTAATCCTGTGCTCTAGATTAATCCAGTGCTCTAGATTAATCCTGTGCTCTAGATTAATCCAGTGTGCTCTAGATTAATCCAGTGTGCTCTAGATTAATCCAGCGTGCTCTAGATTAATCCTGTGTCCTCTAGATTAATCCAGTGTCCGACGGTTGCTTTTTTACTTTTAGAGGTTTTGTTTTTACTTCTTTGCCACGGCAGTATAGTTTTTGTTCTAATAATAATAACAACT
>NC_053114.1:46564518-46589518 GCF_010015445.1 Perca fluviatilis | reverse complement strand
TTGCTAATGTTAGCTCAAAACGCCATTAGCATCTTGTAGGCTACTTGTCGCAAAATGACGCATGCGCGACTCCCATCAGGCAGTGACGATGTGTCCTAACATTTAGAATATAATCTAGGAAAGAATATGCAGCAAAATCAAGACAGTACAAAATCCAGAGGCGAAACTAATACTACATGTCTTGTGCTGCGTTCATGCCACCTGGGAATAACCCCCCTGGTTACGTTGTTTTTCCGACTGCCAGCGTTCACGTGGTCGGGATGCGTGTTCTTCTTCTTCTGTTATATTGGCCGTTTGGTATAACAACTTTTTGCATGACTGCCACCAACGGTTGGCCGTAGCCGAGAGCATCAGGTGGTGAAAACATGGAGGCTGTTGTTATACTGTTAAACATCGGCCTATTCATGAATAATCTGAAACATGTTATGTCTCTGTGTGTGTGTGTGTGTGTGTGTGTCGTGTGTGTGTGTGTTTCTTGGCAGAAGCATTTGTCCACAATAAACAGTTTATTGTCATTTAAATATATTCAGTGAACCAAAGTCGCCTCCATCAAACGTCAGCAACGCGTCACCAGCTGGGAAACCCTGTTAACTAAATCCAGCCCCAGTTTCCCTCCTCTGATTCCCAACAGGAAGTGACGTGAATGGTGACGTGTTCACTGGGAAACATGTTTTTCCGATGTCCATGAACGCAGCATTAAAACGGACTTAAAATCCTACAAGCAAGACTCTGCTATTTAAGAGAACTTTTCCTCTTCGGTCCCCTACAGGTTGGAAGAGGAATTGTCCCATAATGTCTCACTGGAACTACAGACCAGCCACTCAGTCTGGCACACTTGCATAGTGCCGGTTATAGCCGGTAGAGAGCCAGTTATAGCCGGTTATTGCCGGTAGAGAGCCTGTTATAGCCGGTAGAGAGCTGGTTATAGCCTGTACTCTTATTTATTTTTATCGTCAGACGAATCATCGAAATAACTTCTAACCCTGAACACAGCTTAAAAAACCCACCGTCAGGGTCAAAGGTCGCAGGGTCAACCCCTCAGAGCACGGTCAGGCACTTCCTGTCAGGCTCACTTCCTGATGATGACACCGTGTTGTCACCAAGGGGGTAAGCTTCGCTTCAGAACTCGAACCTCCTATGGCGCCATTTTGACGCTACAAAGCCATCATCTCCCGTTAGCATTCCACTGACTAGCATACATTTTGGCGCCACTTTGACAGCGAATAACTTTACATCTGAAGAGTTTAAAGACTCTATTTGTCCGTTGTTTAGTTCTAAAGAAACACGACAATGTATAAAAGGCTCCATTACCTTGTACCTCACGTTATGGCTCCGTAGCAGACGCTTTTATAAAAATAGGCTAACGATTGGGTCATAACCACGAGACTTACTGTCGCACAGTAGAGGAATTACCGTATAGTACAGGAGAAGCTCACAGGCAGTTTGGACTTCCATTATCTGTTTAGGTTTAATTACTAATGTTAACTAGCATGTTAGTTAGCAATAATTAGCCTGTGCTTATGTTATCTCCTTACATATACCTACGCTCTCCGTCTCTGTAAGATTGGGAATGATTGAGATTTCTCTTGGCACAGCTACCAGAAGACTTCACACTTTCAGACAGGTTGCTCACGTCACATTTACGTTGTCTCCGTCAGTTGGAGGCTGCGCAGTAAATCAAGAGATCACCGGAAAAGTGCTTCTAATAGCCTTCACTGGTCTCCGTCCAGAGCAACGGGGTCTATTGGTCCATTATATATATGTCAATGGTTGTCACTGTTTGTATTTGTGTTGCCGTGACGACAGGTTCCACAATGATGGGATGTGGGAAGGAAGAAACCTTCAACACACGTCTGATGGGACAGACTGGACCCACCGGTCAAACTACTGCAATATGAACATACTACTCTCTACTGTTGTCGCTCTACATACTACTCTCTACTGTTGTCTCTCTACATACTACTCTCTACTGCTGTCTCTCTACATACTACTCTCTACTGTTGTCGCTCTACATACTACTCTCTACCGTTGTCCCTCTACATACCACTTTCTACTGTTGTCTCCTACATACCACTCTCTACTGCTGTCTCTCTACATACTCACTCTCTACTGTTGTCTCTACATACCACTCTCTACTGTTGTCCTCTACATACCACTCTCACATGTCTCTCTCACTGTAGTCTCTCTACATACTCACTCTAATGTTGTCTCTCTACTGCTGTCTCTCCTTACATACCACTCTCTACTGTTGTCTCCTACATACTCACTCTCTACTGTTGTCTCTCTACATACTCACTCTCATCAGGTCTCTCTACATACCACTCTCCCCTGTCTCCTCTACACTACTCTCACTGCTGTCTCTACATACTCACTCTACTGTTGTCTCTACATACCACTCTACTGCTGTCTCTCTACATACCACTCTCTACTGTTGTCTCTCTACATACTACTCTCTACTGCTGTCTCTCACATACTACTCTACTGTTGTCTCTCACTGCTGTCTCTCTACATACTGCCTCTACTGCTGTCTCTCACATACCGCTCTACTGTTGTCTCTTTCTACATACTCACTCTCACTGTTGTCTCTCTACTCGTCTCTCTACATACTCACTCCTACTGTTGTCTTCTACATACCGTCTCACCGTTGTCTCTACATACCGCTCTCACTGTTGTCTCTACATACTGCTCTCTACTGCTGTCTGTCCATATAGTGCTCTCATCGTTGTCTCTACATACTGCCTCTACTGCCTGTCTCTCTACATACTGCTCTCTACTGTTGTCTCTTTCTACATACCACTCTCTACTGTTGTCTTTCTACTGCTGTCTCTACACACTGCTCCTCACTGCCTGTCTCTACATACTGCTTCCTACTGTTGTCTTCTACATACTCACTCTCACTGTTGTCTTTCTACACACCACTCTACTGTTGTCTCTACTGCTGTCTCTCTACATACTGCTCTCTACTGCTCTGCCTCTACATACTACTCTCTACTGTTGTCTTTCTACATACTGCTCTCTACCGTTGTCTCTCTACATACTGCTCTCTACTGTTGTCTCTCTACATACTGCTCTCTACTGCTGTCTGTCTATATAGTGCTCTCTACTGTTGTCTCTCTACATACTGCTCTCTACTGCCTGTCTCTCTACATACTGCTCTCTACTGTTGTCTTTCTACATACTACTCTCTACTGTTGTCTTTCTACTGCTGTCTCTCTACATACTGCTCTCTACTGCCTGTCTCTCTACATACTGCTCTCTACTGTTGTCTTTCTACATACTACTCTCTACTGTTGTCTTTCTACACACTACTCTCTACTGTTGTCTCTCTACTGCTGTCTCTCTACATACTGCTCTCTACTGTTGTCTCTTTACATACTACTCTCTACTGCTGTCTCTACATACTACTCTCTCCTGTTGTCTCTCTACATACTACTCCCTCCCTCCCTCTCTCTGTCTCTCTCTCCCTCTCTCTCTCTCTCTTTGTCTCTCCCTCCCTCTCTATTCACTTCCCTCCCCTGTGTGATATGTGACAGGATGTCGTCATGGCGACAGGATAAACAGACGGTAAACAGCGCTTGGCGCTGCAGAGTTTCATTTGAACCCTGAAGAAGAAGAAGAAGACAGGACACACAGAGACACACGGAGACACACTGAGACACCCTGAGACACACAGAGACACACGGAGACAGAGACAGGTAAGATAATCTGCAGAATCTAAACTCAAAGAAATCAGCTGTTTGGGTCTTAAATCTAAAAGTAAACGGACAGAAGAGTGAAAAGAAAAGTGTTGCTGCAAAGATCACACTGAAGAACAAAGATTAATGTGTTGAATTCATCTCTCAGGACAGGTTACTATAATGTGCATGAGCATAATACATGTTTGTATATATTGTAATATTCTGTTTTTACCTTTATTTAAGCAACATGCGCAACATGAGACGGGGGTTACATCGTAGCTTTCTGATTTTTAGAATGTTGAATTTAAATTTAAAATGTTTGAGTTCATTTATCAAATAATGAGGTAATGATGTAGTATTTAGTTACTTTACTACAATAAACTTAATGTACAAAATATGTATTCATGTTTAATGATGTCATACACACAGACACACACACATACACACACACGCACACAGAAACACACACACACACACACACACAGACCGCAAACCACACGCGCGCGCATGCACAGACACACACACACACATACACCCCACATACACGCACACACACACACATGCACACAGACACACACAGACACGCACACACACACAGACAACGCATACGCAGCCATGTACAGAACACACACACACACACACACATACACACACACACACACACATGCAAAACACACACACACACACACACACACACACACACACATACTACGCACAGACGCACAGACACACATACACACACACACATATACACGCCACAGACACACACATGCACACAGACACACACAGCACACACGCCCCACGCCACCACACACACACATGTACGCACACACAGACACGCGACGCACACACACAGACACACGGACACACACACACACACAGACACACACACACACAGACACACGCACACACACACACACACACACACACACAGACACACGCACGCACACACACAGACACACGCACGCACACACACAGACACACACAGACACACACACACACACACACACAGACACACAGACACACACACAGACACACAGACACTAACGCACACACACACACACAGCTGGAGAAAAACAATGTGCACATGGACCAGCTATGAAAGATTACTTCAGCTGTTTATTCTCTGTAATGTCCAGGGGAAGATATGAATCCATCATTATGTCTCACAGTCTAAAACAAACCATTATTTAGAGTTTTTACAGAGTCTGGTTTGTTCCAGCATAGTCTGACCTATATTTAGGTTTCTAGAGGCGGCGCCCTCTAGTGGCCGTAGTAGTTCTGACCTATATTTAGGTTTCTAGAGGCGGCGCCCTCTAGTGGTCGTAGTAGTTCTGACCTATATTTAGGTCTGTAGTGGTGGAGCCCTCTAGTGGTCGTAATAGTTCTGACCTATATTTAGGTCTGTAGTGGAGGAGCCCTCTAGTGGTCGTAGTAGTTCTGACTATATTTAGGTCTGTAGTGGTGGACTCTCTAGGGCGAGTAGTTCTGGACCATGGTGGTTCTGTGTTCGTGGACATCCTGACCTATATTTAGGTCTGTAGTGGAGGAGCCCCTAGTGGTCAGTAGTTCTGACCTATATTTAGGTCTGTAGTGGTGGAGCCCTCTAGTGGTCGTCAGTAGTTCTGACCTATATTTAGGTCTTAGTGGAGCCCTGTCTAGTTCAGGCCTATATTTAGGTCTCGGTGGAGCCCTCTAGTGGTCGTTAATAGTTCTGACCTATATTTAGGTCTGTAGTGGTGGAGCCCTCTAGTGGTCGTAGTAGTTCTGACCTATATTTAGGTCTGTAGTGGTGGAGCCCTCTAGTGGTCGTAGTAGTTCTGACCTATATTTAGGTTAGTAGTGGTGGAGCCCTCTAGTGGTCGTAGTAGTTCTGACCTATATTTAGGTCTGTAATGGTCGAGCCAAGCCCCGAGGAGGAGCGCTAATTCTATATGCCACCATGGGCTTAGCGGATAACGGTGGTACTGCACCCCATGGCCCAGAAAGACTTTTCACATACATTACATGGCGAAAGAAACATCTATATTTCAGCGGATCATTTGTTTCGGGGTATATCAACCTACCAGCCCGAACACTGAAAGGGTCCTTGTTTAAAACGTCACGTTTTTAACATTTTTAACATTCACTAGAAGCAAATCCAGAATTATTAAATTTGAAAAGATGAACGCGCATAATGGACGCGAGCAGAGCCACGGGACTGCGCACGTCCGCTCACATGACTGTTCTCCCGAGCTCATGTAGCTAGCTGTAATAATGGATATATGATCACATGACTGTTCTCTGAGCTCATGTAGCTAGCTGTAATAATGGATATATGATCACATGACTGTTCTCTGAGCTCATGAAGCTAGCTGTAATAATGGATATATGATGACATGACTGTTCTCCCGAGCTCACGTAGCTAGCTGTAATAATGGATATAGCTAATGGTTGTAATTCACCATGTGTTCTATTAATACGTCCATGGTATTATCTTATGAAGTTATGATACATCCGAGCGATGTATGTATGTTGTAAAGCCTGTTACGTGGATGTAACGTCATTAGCGTTTCCCAAACTGGCGGGGCTATCGGCTAGCTAGCTAGTTGCTAACATCAGGGTTAGCTAGCATGGCTGTATTAAGATCATGCCTACATAACGTTACTACAGACATAGTGATTACATGGCCTTGGTTCTCTCTTATGATCCATCCGAGGGCTGTATGCTGTAAAGCTTGTAACGTGGATGAGAGATGAAGCCATGGATGAGCTCTGTTCACGAAACTGCAGGCTAACTGCTAGCGCTAGCTAGTAGCTAGCTAGCTAGCTAGTAGCTAGCTGGCTAGCTAGTAGCACGACATAATGATTAAATCTCCTTGGATGTCGAGCTAAATACATCTATCGTTTATTTAGCTAAGCACGTAAACAATCGGGAACAACAAAAACAATGTTTAACGTTAGTGAATATTTAACAATGAAAACGGCGAGTTCATGAGTTCGCCACTTGTAAGAGCCACGAGAGACAGGCTCATGAACGAGCATGTTGCTACCGGTTGCTAAGACAACACAAACAAATTGTTGCTAGTGCGTGTGTCCACCGTGACGTCATGGGCGAAGAATGCGGAAAAGCCGAGCTCCATGTTGTCTTAATGCGCTTTTGAGCAACTCTCATTGGAACGTACGGGGCTTCACCTGAACACTGTATCCAGTTCTCTTAATACATCCATTGGTGGAGCCCTCTAGTGGTCGTAGTAGTTCTGACCTATATTTAGGTCTGTAGTGGTGGAGCCCTCTAGTGGTCGTAGTAGTTCTGACCTATATTTAGGTCTGTAGTGGAGGAGCCCTCTAGTGGTCGTAGTAGTTCTGACCTATATTTAGGTCTGTAGTGGTGGAGCCCTCTAGTGGTCGTAGTAGTTCTGACCTATATTTAGGTCTGTAGTGGAGGAGCCCTCTAGTGGTCGTAGTAGTTCTGACCTATATTTAGGTCTGTAGTGGAGGAGCCCTCTAGTGGTCGTAGTAGTTCTGACCTATATTTAGGTCTGTAGTAACGCTCAGACACACAAACACACACACACACACACACAGACACTCACACAGACACACACACAGACAGACATGCACACACACACACACACACACACACACACACACACACACACACACACACACACACACACACACACACACACACACCTTTGAAAAGACCTCTTATAAGTTCCGCCCCTTTCAGCTGTGAAGGTCACCATGGTGACCACAGGTATGGAGGTAATATCATTATAAATCAGCTGTTAGATGACATCACAGCCTACAGTAAACATGTTGTGACATCATCAGCCTCGTGGTCTCGTCCTGCAGGTATTTTCCCGCCATGGCAGAGAGCGCAGACATGGATCAGCTGCTGGCGTCCTTCAGGAAGTTCGCCGTCCACGGGGACACAAAGGCCTCGGGCAACGAGCTGAACGGGAAGAACTGGGCCAAGCTCTGCAAGGACTGCAAGATCACCGACGGGAAGAACGTCTCTGGGACAGACGTGGACATCGTCTTCTCCAAAGTCAAGTCAGTCTGTCCTACAGTGTCTATCACCCAGAGACACTCTGGATGTTAGACTCTGTCTGTCTCTGTCTCTCTCTGTGTCTCTGTGTCTCTGTCTCTGTCTCTGTCTCTGTCTCTGTCTCTCTCTCTGTCTCTCTGTCTCTATGTCTCTGTCTCTCTGTCTCTCTGTCTCTCTGTCTGTCTCTTTCTCTCTGTCTCTCTCTCTGTCTCTGTCTCTCTGTCTCTATGTCTCTGTCTCTCTGTCTCTCTGTCTCTCTGTCTGTCTCTTTCTCTCTCTGTGTCTCTGTGTCTGTGTCTCTTTCTCTGTCTCTCTCTCTGTCTCTCTGTCTCTCTCTGTGTCTCTGTGTCTCTGTCTCTGTCTGTCTCTGTGTCTCTGTCTCTCTGTCTCTATGTCTCTGTCTCTCTGTCTCTCTCTGTTTCTCTGTGTCTCTATCTCTCAGCATCTATCACCCAGAGACACTCTGTCCTACAGCGTCACAAAAGGGCAACAAAAAGGAGAAACTCTGTCCTTCACCTCTGTGTCTCTGTGTCTGTCTCTCTGTCTCTGTGTCTGTCTCTCTGTCTCTCTGTCTCTGTTTCTGTATCTGTCTATGTGACTGTGTCTCTCTGTGTCTCTGTGTCTCTGTCTCTGTGTCTCTGTGTCTCTGTCTCTGTGTCTCTGTGTCTCTGTCTCTGTGTCTCTGTGTCTCTGTGTCTCTGTCTCTCTCTGTGTCTCTGTCTCTCTCTGTGTCTCTGTCTCTCTGTGTCTCTGTCTCTGTTTCTCTGTGTCTCTCTCTGTGTCTCTGTCTCTCTCTGTGTCTCTGTGTCTCTGTCTCTCTGTGTCTGTGTCTCTGTTTCTCTGTGTCTCTGTCTCTCTGTCTCTCTGTGTCTCTGTCTCTCTGTCTCTCTGTGTCTCTCTGTGTCTCTGTCTCTGTGTCTGTGTGTCTCTCTCTGTCTCTCTGTGTTGAGACGCTTTAGATATTTAAATATAAACACGCCCCATGTCTCTCTGTGTCTCTGCGTGAAGACAGAAGACGTCCCGCGTCATCACCTTCGAGGAGTTCCAGCGAGCGCTGGAGGATTTGGCCCCAAAAAGGTTCAAAGGTCAAAGCAAAGAGGACGCGCTGGCGTCCATCTTTAAACTGGTGGACGGACGAGGACCGAGCAACGTGGGAGTCACGGTGAGACACACACACACCCACACACACACACACACACACACACACACACACACACACACATAGAGACACACACACACACACACACACACACAGAGACACACAGAGACACACACACACACACACACATGTCCTGTGCTCTCTGACCTGTTGTTGTTTTTTTTTTTTTTTTTTTTTTTTTTTTTTTATTTTTTTTTTTTTTTTTTTTTTTTTTTTTTTTTTTTTTTTTTTTTTTTTTTTTTTTTTTTTTTTTTTTTTGTTTTTGTTTTTTTGTTTGTTTTTTACCATCCTGTATGTCCTTTTTTTTTTTTTATTTTCTCTCTCTGCGTCCTCTGACCTGTCCTGTATGTCCTCTCTCTGCGTCCTCTGACCTGTCCTGTATGTCCTCTCTCTGTGTCCTCTGACCTGTCCTGTATGTCCTCTCTCTGTGTCCTCTGACCTGTCCTGTATGTCCTCTCTCTGCGTCCTCTGACCTGTCCTGTATGTCCTCTCTCTGCGTCCTCTGCCCTGTCCTGTATGTCCTCTCTCTGTGTCCTCTGACCTGTCCTGTATGTCCTCTCTCTGCGTCCTCTGACCTGTCCTCCCTGTGTTCCCGGTCTTGTTGTCTCCATTAGAAAGTGGCGAAGGCGGCTGCGTTGGAGCGTCTGACCGATGCGTCCCGGTACACCGGGTCTCACCGGGAACGCTTCGATGAGAGCGGCCGGGGCAAAGGTCGCGAGGGCCGCGAGGACACGGTGGAGCACACCGGCTACGTGGGCGCCTACCGGGACGCCGGCACGTACGACCACAAGACCAAGGCCGAGAAATAACCAGTACCTGCAGCACCAAGACCACAAGACCACAAGACCAAGGCCGAGAAATAACAGGCCGTACCTGCAGCACCTAGTCCGGACCAAACCTAGAGGGGGGGGTGGGGGAGTGTGTGTGTTTGTCTGTGTGTGTGTTTGTGTTTGTCTGTGTGTGTGTGTGTGTGTGTGTGTTTGTGTATGTGTGAATGTGTGTGTGTCTGTGTGAGTGTGTGTCTGTGTGTGAGTGTGTGTGTCTGTGTGTGAATCTATGTGTGTGTGTGTGTGTCTGTGTGTGAATCTATGAGTGAGTGTGTGTGTCTGTGTGTGAGTGTGTTTGTCTGTGTGTGTTTGTTTGTCTGTGTGTGAGTGTGTTTGTCTGTGTGTGTTTGTGTTTGTCTGTGTGTGTGTGTTTGTGTATGTGTGAATGTGTGTGTGTCTGTGTGAGTGTGTGTCTGTGTGTGAGTGTGTGTGTCTGTGTGTGAATCTATGTGTGTGTGTGTGTGTGTGTGTGTGAATCTATGTGTGAGTGTGTGTGTCTGTGTGTGAGTGTGTGTGTCTGTGTGTGAGTGTGAAGTGTTTAGTTAACATGTAGAAAACATTTAGTAGCCGTGTTCTTATTTTAAGATGAATGTTTAAACTGGACTGGAAGCTATTTTATTAAAAGAATAAAACATAAAACAGATGTTTGTGTGTCTCTCTCTGAATCTGGTTCCTCCTGGCCGACCCGCGGTGATATGGGCCGACCCGCGGTGATATAGGCCGGACGGGCCAACGCTCGGGCGGAAATTTAAAGATTAAACAAAGTCAGAACAAGGGTCAAAATGGTGAAAAAACGAGCCAAAAATTTCCAAAAAACAAAGAAAAGTTGAATAAAACGCCAGAAACAGCAAAAAATCCCAACAAAGAAAAGGAACAAAGTCAGCTGGAATCTGAAAGTTAGACTTTACGATGATAGACTAGTTTTATTTCCCTTTTTCGACATTTTTGTCGTTTTTTGTTTTTGTTTTGGGTGTTTTTTCCAATGTCTTGGAAGTTTTTTTTTTTCACGTCTTTGCCACATTTTTCAACTGACTTTTTTGTGGCTATAACCCGTTTTTATTTTTTATTTACAGAAAAAACCCTAATATAGTGAGAATAATAATCAGAATACTAGTCAGGGAGGAAAAGAAAAATGTGAAGGAAACAGTTCAGCAAGTCATGATTCTTTTATTTCTTAGAAGAAAAGTTTGTGTGTAGAGGTAGAACTCATTCATTCCCTTTAATTCTGTCAGAGTTTCATGTTAGTGTGTATGTGTGTGTGTCTGTGTGTGTGTAAATCTACTCGTATTTATGCTGAATAATAAAAACATAATATATACCATAATAACATCAAATAACGCATTAAGGTTTTATAATAAATATAATCTTTGAGACAACATTCAGTTCTTATTTCTACACGGATAAAAAAGTAATTTTTTCGGACGTGAAAAGCTGCAATAATTTCATATAGAAGTTATACATCAAAATAAAAACTGAGATATTACTTTAATGTCTCTGCTCTACAAACCCTCCTGAACATAACGTCTATATAACTCAATACATCATCACAATTCATTCACAACAAACAGGAAACACATTAAAAACACTTTGATTAGTTCAAGTTTGAATCGGTCGAGTTAACCTGGACTATACTGTCTGTGTGTGTGTGTGTGTGTCTGTCTGTATGTCTGTCTGTCTGTTTGTCTGTGTGTGTGTGTGTGTGTGTGTGTGTTTTACTACCACCACTGATTTATATGACATTATATATAATTTATTTAAGATAAACAAAGCAGTAATTACTAACTAGAAAATTCCACAGGAAATTTGACAGTGTGCCTACTACTTGGTGCATCCGAATAACACTGGCTAACAGTAAATCTGCTGTTTGACATGTTCTACAGTAAACAGTCTACATGATAGGAGGAGGAGTTTGTTTGGTTATTCAGAATTTTCGAGAAACTCTATTCAAACTGTAAAATTCAGTTCCTCATGACATCATGTTAGCTGACAAATAACCTAACACCTCTTCTCCTTCCTTCCTCTCCTCCTCTTTTCCTCTCCTCCTCTCCTCTCCTCTTCTGTGTGTGTGTTAGAGGAGGGAGGGGGAGACTGTTTGATAGGTAAAAAATGTATATTTAATAATGATTATACCTCTGAAGTTCCTTATTTAATTCACAAATGGTGGGTCCAAACTGCAAAATATTATCATCACCAGAGAGATATGAATCTGGCGAATGCATTGATGTGGTTTTTATGTGTGTGATGTCAAATATATGCAACACAGAGCAGGTAACAAACAGGGAACCATCTGCATCCTTCCAGATATTGTGTTTCATAGTTTCTATCGGCAGTTGGTATGAACAGAGCCAAAAGTTTAAGTCCGATGGAATCCATTGTTACATGTCTGCGACCGGCACAACATTTCCTACATTTTGTGTGAAGAGTGTATGAAGAGTGAAAACTGTAGGGGAGAGTGTAATTTGTTTGGAAAGATTTCAGAGGATCTTACTGCAGCTCCCCCCTCTGTCCTCCCCTCTAACTCTCAACATTCCGCCACATACACACACATTGGAAAATTTGAAACGGTCTGAAAACTGGACGATACATAAACTGTGATCTGGTAGAAGCCGTGCTTGATATCAGAATGCCCATTCAGCCCAATAAAGGCTCAAGTCTTGTCTTCGGTTTAAACTTTTAATTATTTTTCTACATTAAAGTATGGCGATACAGAATGGCCCCAAAGAGGGGTTGTTTTGAGCGATGTTAAACAAATTTTCCGAAGATTTCCCATTAAAGTCTATGGGAAATTTTGCGGCGTTTTTTGCCGATATCGTGAAAACCGCGCGGCAAATCTCCTACAAAAGTCATAGAACACCATTCCCAGTCATTACACACGTTTTGATGTATTTTGTGTGCACATGTTGGCAACGCTCCGTGACTAGTAGCGGGAAAAACGTGGTGGAATAAGTATGCAGGATAATAGTAATTCTGCCGATGGCACACTGAATTATTAAAATAAGAGGAGAGACTGTTGAAGGATAATCACAGAAGACTGTTTCTGTTTAAATAATATAAAACTGAATAAAACTCCCAGAATTCAGAGAAAGTAGTGAACTGATCCTTATGTTCTACTACTGAAGAGGGAACCGTCCACCGCATGGTTTTCACTATTTGGTTGAAAGAAACAGAAACCTTTCGAATGGGTCAGATTAGATGTCGAGAGAAACAGGAGACGGTCTGAATATAATAATAGTATATATATAATAATCAGGAGACACAGAGTGACCGTAAAGAGTATATCAGGCTGAGATGTTCACACTCAGCGTCTATTTTTTTTTTTTGTCGCATGTTTTTGTCACTTTTTCAGACTTTCTTGACATTGTTTTCACCGTTGTTGTGACTTTATTTGGCGTCCCCTCCTTGAGGAGCGATGAGAAGTGGGACCCTGACCCTGTCAGGTGACTAATGTTCCGGATCGGCAGGTCGGAGTTCTGTGACGCTGCCGGCTGAGCGCCGCGTCTCCTCGCTCTCCTTCTTCGCCTTCCTCGGGTTGGCGTTCAGACTCTTGGAGCGCAGTGTAGGGTACTTCCTGTCCTCGTCCGATGGCTCCTCTTCCCGTAGTTCCCCGCCGGGCGGCGTGTACGCTCCTTCCTCCGCTTCCTGTCTGGGCGACCTGTGGGCGGCGCTGAGGCTCGGAGACGATAAATACTGTGTGACCTTCGCCCTCTCCAGAGGGAAGGATGCCGTTGCCTCCAGACGCGTTTTCTCGGCAGCATGCGTCACATCGGGTCTGCGTTCGGCGTCACACGGTGAGATCAGGATGTCCACGCCGGACAGAGACCGCGTCCTCTCCGTCCGTCCTCGCACCTCCAGAGTCAAGCCGAACTCCTTTACGTCACCTGGAAACAGGAAACAGGAAACAGGGAGGTTCATGTTTACATTAAGAACTCACCGCCAAACAAGTCAGTTTAAAGGACTTTCTACTGCTCCATCAAAAGACAGATTCACCAGATCACTAATCTGTTATTTAATAACAAACCACAGATTAATCTTAGATTTATAATCCACAACCAGACATCTACAGCACTATTTATCTATACATAACATACACACAGCAATAAATAGAATACAGTAAAAAGGAGTATGTTGCACTTCCCTAAAAGGCCTAATGTCATAAATAAATGAAAGTATTGCACAGTAGTCCAGGCTAATGGACCAGAGTCTGGTTGGACCAGGCTAATGTACCAGAGTCTGGTAGGACCAGGCTAATTTACCAGAGTCTGGTAGGACCAGGCTAATGGACCAGAGTCTGGTAGGACCAGGTTAATTTACCAGAGTCTGAGAGGACCAGGCTAATGGACCAGAGTCTGGTAGGACCAGGCTAGTGTACCAGAGTCTGGTAGGACCAGGCTAATGGACCAGAGTCTGGTAGGACCAGGCTAGTGTACCAGAGTCTGGTAGGACCAGCCTAATGTACTAGAGTCTGGTAGGACCAGGCTAATTTACCAGAGTCTGGTAGGACCAGGCTAATGGACCAGAGTCTGGTAGGACCAGGCTACCTCAATGCCTCCCTTTCCACAATACTGCTTCCAGCACCCCCATCATCCTCTGAACGCCCCTGTTGAGAAACACTGTTGTAGTCGGACATTTTTAGATTTAAGTTTTATCTTAAAGCTGTTTGAGTGATATTTAGTCATCATCTGCTCTAGCTTTTCCAACGTTTTAGAGACAGATATGGAGATAATAATGGTCTAAATCAGGGTTCTTCAACGTTTTTTAAACCAAGGACCCCTTAACTGAAAGAAAGACAGACCCCTACTACATATATTGGATAAAATGAAGTTGCTTAATAAACTGGGCCTAAAATAACGTTTAGGACTAAGCCTCTGTACGACGCACAACCAGGTGAGCTACCAGTGCGCCCCGGTTGGAAATCATTTTTGGAATAGTACATTCACAAATGTACAGGGCTGGTCCTGGATCAGGGGTGGCCTTGGATCATGGGTGGCCCTGGATCAGGGGTGGCCCTGGATCATGGGTGGCCCTGGATAAGGAGTGACTCTAGCTCAGGGCTGGTCCTGGTTCAGGGGTGGCCCTGGATCATGGCTGGTCCTGGATCAGGGGTGGCCCTGGATCAGGGCTGGTCCTGGATCAGGGGTGGTCCTGGATCAGGGGTGGTCCTGGATCAGGGGTCGCCCTGGATCAGGGGTGACCCTGGATCAGGAGTGGCCCTGGATCATGGGTGGTCCTGGATCAGGGGTGAGCAAAATTCTTTTGATATTCTTTTGTCAGGTTGGTCTGGAGATGGTATTTACCAAGTTTCGTGCAGATGAGCCGCACGGCCTAGGAGGAGTTCCAAAATGTAGGTTTATGATAAAATCGCTTTTGAAAAAAGGTTTTGTCCCTTTTTCCTCCTCCTCTTAAACCTTCCTACCTGTTGTGTTTCCCGCCGCTCTCTCTGGACTCAGCGGTAGGTTCCTGTTGGTTCTCTCTGGACTCAGTGGTAGTTTCCTGTTGGTTCCTTCTGGACTCTGCGGTAGGTTCTTGTCAGTTCCCTCTGGACTCAGTGGTAGCTTCCTGTTGGTTCCTTCTGGACTCTGCGGTAGGTTCCTGTTGGTTCCTTTTGGACTCTGCGGTAGGTTCTTGTCAGTTCCCTCTGGACTCAGCGGTAGCTTCCTCTCGGTTCTCTCTGGACTCAGCGGTAGCTTTCTGTTGGTTCCCTCCACGTCTCCGGCCACGGAGCTGCGGTCGTCGTGCTCCAGCTGATACCGGTAAAGACTGTAGCCGTCGGCGCTGCTGAGGCTGCCGTGCCGCAGCAGAGCCGACGGCTCGCACACAGACGAGCATCTGGAGTGGACCAGCTCGGCGCGGTCCACGCCGGCCAGTTTCTCCAGAGCCGTCGCCATTCGGCCGGAGAAATCCTCCAGCTGAGCCAGACGCAGATCAACTGTCTGCAGAGACGCCTTCATCGAGTGCTCGCGCTCGTTCACTTCCTCCAGACGCATGAACATGTTCTCCACCCTGAAACAGACCCAGGAACAGGTAAGGTAGGGGTGTCAACTCACCTTCACTAAGGGCCAGACATGTTTAGGTTATTAACATGCTTTTATTTAACAGAAAAAGTCAAATATGTTGACTGTATTATTGCATGTCTCATATAGCTTTCTCACTTAAAGTTTTGGCCTCATAAGGCCCCCAAAAAGTTCCTTAGCCATCAGAAAAAAGTGCCAAAAATGTTGAAAAAAGCAGCAATAAAAGGCAACAAAATTGTCTTTAAAAAAGTGCCAAAAACATCAGAAAAAGGGATAAAAAAATCTGAAAAAGCACCAAAAATGTCAGAAAAATTAGCTAAGACATTAAAAAAAGCGTCAAAAAAAATAATTGGAAAAGCGTTGGAAAAAGTAGCAATATCATTGTGAGGTGACACGTGGGAGGTAAGGTAAGGACACTCTCATCTACAGGACTATAGACATAACAGGTAAGGTAAGGACACCACACTCTTTTCTCTATCCTGAAATAAAAGCACAAGTCGAATTAAATTCTACGAAATTACCTCAATAAAAGCATAAAAAACAAGAAAAAACGGAAGAAGTGAGAAAAACGTTTGAAAAAGCTTAGAAATGTCACATAAAATTTCCAACTGATAACATGAACATGTTCTCCACCCTGAAACAAAAACTTTGCAGAACATTTCCTATAATATCCTACGAAATTACGTCAAAACAAAGCACAAAAAAATTTATCAATCTTCCAGTAAAAATGTAACAAACAAACTTTTTTAAAAAGCGACAAATGTCGATAAAGTTGTTGGTGGTGAGCGGTACCAAATCGTGTGCACGAAAACTTCAAGCGACCGGAAAACAAAAAAGGGACAAGAACTTTGGGACGAGCAGCTGTGGACGCTGGCTTTAAATGTATAACCATTAATATGAATGTATAAGGAGTATGTTTGACCTCTCAGATGTGACTCTGATTCTCTCGTTGTTGGACGACTGTTTCTCGTCCTCTTTCTCTCTGAAATATTCCTCGACACACTGCTCCTCGAACTCATGAAGACTCTTCAGCTCCTCGGTGCTCAGAACCAGCTCTGAAACACACAATAACAAACTATATCTCAATAACCATATCTATATATATATATGTAGCTCCCTTACAGGTTTCTCTATAGAGCCCCCTCCTACAGGTTTCTCTATAGAGCTCCCCCCTACAGGTTTCCCCTCCTAGGCTGTCAATTACCCTTAATAAACTTTCCAACTGTGTTCAACTGTACTGCTGGTGCCGGCTTTTGTTACTGAACTGACGTGGAAACCCCACACCCTGGGCTTGCCACAATATATATATATATATATATATATATATATGTAATTTCTTACGTAGGCGCCTCTCGCGGTCATTGCCGTCTCCGTCTGTCCGGCGCCTACGGCAGCGACAGCAGATTCTTCGCAGCACGATGTAGATGTGCGGGAAGACGATGAGTGGCGGCGGCAGGATGGGACGGTCGTGGAACGTCATGATCAGCTGATAGCGCTGGAACTTCCACACCTGGTTGGAGATGGACTTCACCTCGAAGAATGTGTTGCTATGAAGATGAAAAAGGAAAAATATAGTCCAGTATTGAGCGAGAACGCTGTAACCTACAGCCCTGAACCAAGCTGTAATGTAACCCTACAGGACTAATGTTCAGCAGCAGTTAGAGTCACTAAAAGTTCTGTTGTTGCTGCTGACAGACTCAGATTATTATTCTAATTGTCTGACAACATTATGGAAAGGATCCCTACAGAGATAGAGCTTTTAGTTAAAGAGTAAGATCCTTTTAATTTAACATGAAACATGAAAACCCGAAATCACCATCACCAAACTCCACCAGACTCCATGTAAATAATCAGGACTTTTAGCGTGTATAGAGCCAGCATATCTCCACCAGACTCCATGTAAATAATCAGGACTTTTAGCGTGTATAGAGCCAGCATATCTCCACATGTAAATGGGTGAATTAAGGGTTTATTTCAACCAAACCAGAGTGGTGATTGTTGGAACAGTGGAAAGATGAACCAAGACGGCTTTTGATTGTTTTTTTTAAAGTTTCTGTCCACTTTGAATGAAGTGTGTTTTAACGATGATAAAAGTATTGATTATTTACATGGACTCTGGTGGGTTTAGAAACCGTTAGGGTGAGTTTAGTCAGTTTTCTGAAATGTTTTGTAGATGTGAGGTGGGGACTTTGGAGAGGTTTTAGATATTTTAGGGTAGGTTTTTGTTACTGACTAGGAGATCGGTTGGGATTAGTATGTAGATGTTTCTCTGTGTGTTACTGACTTGAAGACAGCGATGAGCAGGTTGACCAGCAGGATGTTGGCGACCAACAGGTAGCACGCCATGATGGCGGGCGTGAGCCAGGCGCCGGGGATACACGGAGGAAGCTTCTTCCCATCCTCATCGTACATGTTGTCTCCACACGGAGCTGACACACAAACAACATGCTCAGTATCAGCAGTTGTATTATTATACTATCATTATATTATATTATATTATATTATAATAACCCTGGAGTCTCTTTGGATGAGTGATTAATCAATAATATTTGGTTACACTTTACTTGAAGGTATCGACATAATCATGACATGACACTGTCATGAACTGTCATAAACATTCATGACTTCTGTCATTAAGTGTTTTTTTTTCGTCATGACAAGTTGACATTGTTTGGGTTGTCTTGATTATGACAACTTGACATTATGTCATCCTGTTTAATGTCAAGTTGTCTTAATAATAATAATAATAATAATAATACCGACACTCCAAAGAAATTTAATGTCAACTTGTCATGACCAAGACACCTGGTAATGTCACTTTGATTAATGTCAAGTTGTCATAATCAAGACAACCCTAACAATGTCATGACAAAAACCGAATGACACTTAATGACAGAAGTCATAAATGTTTATGACTTGTTTATAACATTTATGACACGTTCATGACAGTGTCATGTCACGATTATGTCGATACCTTCAAGTAAAGTGTTACCTAATATTTATTTCCTTTACATTAATAAAGACATTTTCACTATAAATTGATGCAGAAACATTCACCAGAAAGCAGGAAATGAAGTGTTTTTTGCCCCAGACCCCCGTTATAATTCACCCCCAATGTTGAAACAAACGGCCTCTCTGATTGGTGGAGAGTAAACCCCACCAATATTAAAGTTAAACCTCTATACTTACGATTGATTTCCATCGCGTAAACTGTCCGTCAACAGTCAGAGAGAAACAGAAGAGAGAAAATAATCAATAATCAATAACAGATACATGAACAGATTTTTCAAGAAAATAAGAAAAAAAGTTGATTTACAAAACAAATTATCTTTAGAAGAAACTCTGTAAACTCAGCGTTAATTTTGACTAACAAACATCAGGACAAAATGTATAAAGGATCAATTTTCAAGTTAATGAATGATCGTTAAATGTTTGTTGGTTTTGAGCAGAGGACAGAAACATTTATTTTGAAAGAAAGCGACTAAACTAGCCTGGGAAAACCTTGACGAACTTCTGGCAAATCTGAGATTTGCTTTGCAAGTCAGTCTGGCCAAGAGCCCATTCAATCCCATTTCCAGTGTTTCTAAATCGAGGCACCAATCACAACCATTGAAGCGGGCTTTACACCAATTACAACAATTGAGGCGGGCTTTACACAATTACGACCATTGAGACGATCTTTACACTAATCACAACTGTTGAGGCGGGCTTTAGACCAATCACAACCGTTGAGGAGGGCTCTACACCAATCACAATGGTTGAGGCGGGCTATACACCAATGACAACGGTTGAGGCGGGTCTACACCAATCACAACCGTTGAGGCGGGCTCTACACCAATCACCACCATTGAGGCAGGCTTTACACCAATCACAACTGTCGAGGCGGGCTTTACACCAATCACAACCGTTTAGGCGGGCTTTACACCAATCACAACCATTGAGGCGGGCTGTACACCAATCACAACCATTGAGGAGGGCTTTACACCAATCACAACCATTGAGGCGGGCTGGACACCAATCACAACCATTGAGGCAGGCTCTATACGATGACGATAGCGCAGCGACGGCGAGCAGCTTCTTGTTTACATTCAACATGGCGACCTCCGAAGCGCAGTAACTTGTTGATGCTGCTGTCGCTGCTGCGTCACCCAGATCGTTGGTCTGATTGGTTGAAGGACTATCCAATTGCGCCCAGAGGCATTTGAGCGGCGTCCGTTGGTGACGCCCTTTTGGAAATGGGCTGTGAATGAACCTTCCCCAGACCCACTCTCAGTTACACCTGAGAAGGGTCTGGTGTCAGCCAGGCTATGACTAAAATGGAAAAGCAGCAAAACATTCAAACGGGATCAAAAAGTTGCACGGTGGACACAGGAAGGGGTAGGACTTACACACAGGAAGGAAGGGGCAGATTTCTCAGTTTTTTTCACTTTGTTGTTGCTTTTTTCAACTTTTTAGCTATTTTGTTTTCCATTTTTTGTCACTTTTTTGTCAAGGTTTCATTTTAAATATTTCAACCTTTTTTTTCACTTTTCCCCAAATATTCTGGGTGAGGAGAGAAAAAAACAAACCTGACAAAAACGAGATTAAAAAGCACAGGAAGGGTTTAGGAAAACAGAGGGACCGATGGACTAAAGGTCTTACTATAAACTCTAGTGTCAGGGTCTATGGAGTCGGTGAACAATCAGGAAACCAAAAAAAGGAACCAAAGGAAAGGAACCAAAGGAAAGGAAAGGAAAGGAACCAAAGGAAAGGAACCAAAGGACAGAGGAAGTGCCGGGAGTCTTACTATGAACGCTAGTCTTACGGTCTATGGAGTCCGCGAACACCTCTCCGTAGATCATCCAGTACGGCATGTAGAAGATGTTTCTGGCCAGGCGCCAGGTCGGCTCCTCGTCAGGGTGCAGGATGGCCTGCCGCGCCACGCCGAAACTCATCAGCACCACCAGCATGATGACCACGAAGTACAGCATGTCGATCATCTGCACGAGACAGTTCACATGTTAATCACTCGGTTACAACCGGCGGATAACTGGCGTATAACTGTAGTATAACTGTAGTATAACTGGCGTATAACTGTAGTATAACTGGAGTATAACTGTAGTATAACTGTAGTATAACTGGCGTATAACTGTAGTATAACTGGAGTATAACTGTAGTATAACTGGAGTATAACCGGTGTATAACCGGCGTATAACCGGCGTATAACTGGCGTATAACTGTAGTATAACTGGCGTATAACTGGAGTATAACTGGCTATAACTGTAGTATAACTGGCGTATAACTGGCGTATAACTGTAGTATAACTGGAGTATAACTGGAGTATAACTGGAGTATAACCGGTGTATAACCGGCGTATAACCGGCGTATAACTGGCGTATAACTGGAGTATAACTGGAGTATAACTGGAGTATAACTGGAGTAGTCTACTTCCAGTCTCTGGAAGTAGACTGGGGGCCAGGGCCTTCAGCTATCAGGCTCCGCTTCTGTGGAACCAGCTCCCAGTCTGGGTTCGAGGGGCAGACACCGTCACCACATTTAAAAGTAAATTGAAAACCCTCCTCTTTGATAAAGCTTATAGTTAGGGAGTGAGGAGTTGCAGAGTCCACCTAACCCAGCCCACCTGCTTCTCCTCGTAGTCATCAGTTTTATATACTGTATAATTAATAATATAGCGAGAGAAGAGGGAGGCAGGCCAGTACAGCCCGATCCGGTTGGGGAGAGTTCTAGCCCGACCAGGCACCTCTCTTTAACCTGCCTCTCTTAGTTATGCTATTATAATTCTAGACTGCAGGGGAGGCTGTTTCCTTCCTATGACACACTGAGCTGCTCTCTCATCTCTACTTGTTACTTTTGTATGCATCCTGTCCCAGAAATGCTTGTTACTAATCTAGCTCTGGGGAGTTTACTCCCCGGAGTCCTTATGTTTCTTCTTCGCAGAGCTATGCTCTGCGATTCTCTGCAATTACCGGCCGCATCCTGCTGCGTCCTGCTGCATCCGCCGCATCCACCCATGCTCGGCAGCGCCACGTTACATCCCGCAACGCCCTGCTGTGATGTTCCTATGCACAGAGTAGTCTGGATCCAGTATAGGGGACTGCACTACTCAGTATGACACGATGTGCCCTGCTATGACATGAACTTCCACGATAACCTTCGAGGTCACTGTGACCTTTAATGTGACTATTATTGCCACTGTTCATCACCCCCCCAACCGGCCCGTCAGACACCGCCTACCAAGAGTCTGGGTCTGCCGAGGTTTCTTCCTAAAAGGGAGTTTTTCCTTGCCACTGTCGCGATAGCCACTGCTAATGCTTGCTCTTGAGGGAATTACTGTAATTGTTGGGGTTTTGGAAATTATAGAGTGTGGTCTAGACCTACTCTATCTGTAAAGTGTCTCGAGAGTAAAGTAAAGTGTCTTTTGTTATGATTTGATACTACACTGTAAAAACGAGAACTTGAAATTGCTCATCTTACTTTGATTTTCAATTAAACAGAACAAAAAACACATAATTGCATTATAAACTTTGTTAAAGTAGTTACTTCAACTCACTGTATTAAGTTTATTGTGATAAGTTGGTCTCACTTCAAAATGTATGGTGGCGCCACTTTGAAATTGTAGTTAGACTCAAATTGAGGCCAGGTCAATTACTCTTTTCATGCTCCACGCTAAAACAGGGTTTCCTGGGCAGTTCTGCAGGGGTTTTCAGTTGCCTACCTTTTCGGCCTGCTCTATGCCTTGAACTCCGATTTTGTGCACTGCAGTCAGGTGGTTCATTGGCTGGTCAATTCCCATGATGCAGGCAGTAAATGGTTGTGTCAAACTTTGCTGAAAAGTTTGCAGTTTGTTCGAAATACAAATGTAACTTTATGAATTCCGTTTATTAAACGTGTCTGTTTATAATGTAGTGTTTTGTTGCCTGGTAATTGTCATTGTTGTGCTGGTTTACATTTGTAACCATGAGGTAAGTGACTGTTACGTTTGATAAGAAGAGCTGGAGTTTTGCAGTGTTAGACTTTGAGCAGTAATAGGCTTCCTTCAGCCAGTATTCTGCGGCGCGTCACTTCACTAGTGGCCCTTTTATGTCAAGTGATGCAAGATCAGCAGCTTTAGATGGGCCCCTATTTTGCACGGGGGCTTTTTAGAAGTCGAAACTTAGTTTTATTACACACAAAAGTTAATTATCTGAACAAAAGATAATTAGTTGACATGACTGTTTTTGAGTTATTTAGTATGTGAAACTTAAGATTTTAAGTTTTTATATCTATGAAAGATAAATTATTTAAACAAAACATTATTAGTTGGCACAGCATATGAAAGTTAATTATTTGAACAAAACATTATTACTTGGCTGAACTATTTTCAAAACGTAGGAGTTTGAGTTGGCCTCAAAACTCAAAAATCTAGTGCAGTAAGTTGCCTTGAAATTTTGAGTTTTCACAACATTTTCGTTTTTACAGTGTATAAATAAAATTGAATTGAATTGAATTGAGTATAACTGGAGTATAACTGGAGTATAACCGGCGTATAACTGGCATATAACTGTAGTATAACTGGAGTATAACTGGAGTATAACTGGCGTATAACTGGCGTATAACTGTAGTATAACTGTAGTAATAACTGTAGTAATAACTGGAGTATAACTGGCGTATAACTGGCGTATAACTGGCGTATAACTGTAGTAATAACTGTAGTAATAACTGGAGTATAACTGGCGTATAACTGGCGTATAACTGGCATATAACTGGAATATAACCGGCGTATAACTGGTGTATAACTTTAGTATAACTGGAGTTATAACTGGAGTATAACTGGCGTATAACTGCTGTATAACTGTAGTATAACTGTAGTATTACTGGCATATAACTGTAGTATAACTGGAGTATAACTGGCGTATAACTGCTGTATAACTGTAGTATAACTGTAGTATTACTGGCATATAACTGGAGTTATAACTGGAGTATAACTGGCGTATAACTGCTGTATAACTGTAGTATAACTGTAGTATTACTGGCATATAACTGGAGTATAACTGGAGTATAACTGGCATATAACTGCCGTATATTTGGAAGTGTGGGCGTACCATCTTGCCGATCATCATGACGTAGGGGCCCAGGTACTTGTAGTATAACTGGTGTATAACTGGTGAATAACTGGAATATATCTGGTGTATAGCTGGTGTATAGCTGGTGTATAACTGCAGTATAACTGGCATATAACTGTAGTATAACTGGAGTATAACTGGAGTATAACTGGCGTATAACTGGCGTATAACTGGCGTATAACTGTAGTAATAACTGTAGTAATAACTGGAGTATAACTGGCGTATAACTGGCGTATAACTGGCATATAACTGGAATATAACCGGCGTATAACTGGTGTATAACTTTAGTATAACTGGAGTTATAACTGGAGTATAACTGGTGTATAACTGCTGTATAACTGTAGTATAACTGTAGTATTACTGGCATATAACTGTAGTATAACTGGAGTATAACTGGCGTATAACTGCTGTATAACTGTAGTATAACTGTAGTATTACTGGCATATAACTGGAGTTATAACTGGAGTATAACTGGCGTATAACAGCTGTATAACTGTAGTATAACTGTAGTATTACTGGCATATAACTGGAGTATAACTGGAGTATAACTGGCATATAACTGCCGTATATTTGGAAGTGTGGGCGTACCATCTTGCTGATCATCATGACGTAGGGGCCCAGGTACTTGTAGTATAACTGGTGTATAACTGGTGAATAACTGGAGTATATCTGGTGTATAGCTGGTGTATAGCTGGTGTATAACTGCAGTATTACTGGCATATAACTGTAGTATAACTGGAGTAAAACTGGCATATAACTGCCGTATATTTGGAAGTGTAGGCGTACCATCTTGCCGATCATCATGACGTAGGGGCCCAGGTACTTGTAGTATAACTGGTGTATAACTGGTGTATAACTGGAGTATATCTGGTGTATAGCTGGAGTATATTTGGAAGTGTGGGCGTACCATCTTGCTGATCATCATGACGTAGGGGCCCAGGTACTTGTAGTATAACTGGTGTATAACTGGTGAATAACTGGAGTATATCTGGTGTATAGCTGGTGTATAACTGGTGTATAACTGGAGTATATCTGGCATATAACTGCCGTATATTTGGAAGTGTGGGCGTACCATCTTGCTGATCATCATGACGTAGGGGCCCAGGTAGCTGTAATATAACTGGTGTATTACTGTTGTATAACGTACCATCTTGCCGATCATCATGACGTAGGGGCCCAGGTACTTGTTGAC
>NC_053114.1:46534518-46562018 GCF_010015445.1 Perca fluviatilis | reverse complement strand
TGAGTTAGGGGGGTTAGGTTTCTGACAGTATATAGATATAGAGATCTTGAGTTAGGGGGGTTAGGTTTCTGACAGTATATAGATATAGAGATCTTGCCGTGTTGAACCAGAACTTGGTGAACGGAGCGTTGTAGAACTCGTAGATCTTCTTCCCAATGGGAGTCCTCCTCTTCTTCTTCTGCTCTTCTTCTTCGTCTCCTTTCTTTGACGTGGCGTCCATGTTGGAGGCGCCGTCCTGAAACAAACTCCTCATCACTCAAACTGCTGAAACTAACAATGAAGGTAACAAAATGAAAAAATTGCATGTTGGGTAGATTTGTGTCTAACTTGATCATGATTTAGTCTGATGTCATGCACACGTGGTCAACGATGACCTCACGAGATCGAGGTGGCCGCAGGTTTGAGACCCAGGCAGTGCAGTTGCTTTTCACTAACTGCAAGACCCAGGCGGACCCAGGGGCATGCTGGGAAACGCCGGCCTCTCAGCTGATCTAACCAAGGGGGGTAAGCTTCGCTTCAGAACTCGAACCTCCTATGGCGCCATTTTGATGCTACAAAGCCATCACCTCCCGTTAGCATCCCATTGACTCCCATTCATTTTGACGTCACTTTGACAGAGAATAACTTTACATCTGAAGCGTTTAAAGACTATTTGTCCTTTGTTTATTTCTTAAGAAACACGACTATGTATAAATTGCTCCTGTAGCAGCTCCGCTGCTGCAGACCTCTGTTCACAGATACACACAAACACTCGGAGAAGAATATTTTCCACAGCTCTTTATTTAATGACCGTATCAGCAGTGAATTGTCCCACAGTTCATCTGGAGCTCCCTCGCTCCCACCTGGCCCGAGGCTCTCGGTCGCGAGGGTAAGAATTCACGCTGTCCAGCTTATCACACAGTGTCCATGTCTTTTCTCTCACAGTTGGCCATAAAAAGATCTCTTGCTCCGGCTCGCTACTGCTTTTAAAAGGGAGAGCATGATTAGACAACTCGCTACAGCTGTAACAACCAGTCCCTTCCTGCCTGCTCACCTGAACCCCCACCTCCTCCCCACACCTCCACAGCTCCATTACCTTGTACCTCACGTTATGGCTTCGTAGCAGACGTTTTTATAAAAATAGGATTGTGTCATAAACACGAGACTTACTGTCGCATAGTAGAGGAATTACCGTATAGTACAGGAGAAGCTCACAGGCAGTTTGGACTTCCATTAGCTGTTTAAGTTTAATTACTAATGTTAACTAGCATGTTAGTGATCAATAATTAGCCTGTGCCTATGTTATCTCCTTACATATACCTACGCTCTCCGTCTCTGTAAGATTGGGACTGAGAAGTTGTCGATATCAATTCTGGATCTTCACAATCCTACCTACAGCCCCTTTAAGACTATCACCTCCACACAACTCTCTCTGTATTTCTATGACTATGGTCAGAAGATTGTCTCGTCCGGCGACTTTCGCGCGCAGAAACTAGTGAAGATAATTTCCTCTTCTGAGTACATCATGTATCTTTAATCCTCTGTGTCTACTTGGTTACTAGCAACTGTGTGTGTGTGTGTGTGGGGGGGGGAGGCTTGTATCATGTGGACGCGCCGACAGTGTTGTTGTCATTAATTAGAATTCCTCCTGGTGGAGACAGAAACTACGCATTCAGGACCCTATTTTACCGATCTTAGGTCACGGCATGAAGCGCCTGGTACAGGTGTGTTTAGGGCGTGTCCAAATCCACTTCTGCTAGTCTGATGGCTGATAAAAGGGTCCGTGTGCCGGGCGCCTGGTTCTAAAGGGCTGTACTTAGTGTCTTCATTAATCAGAGGTGTGTTTTGGGTGTAACATGCAATCAACCAATCGGAGATCATCTCCCGTTCCCTTTAAAAGTCAGGCGGGTTTGGACCTTGGAGCATTGCTGTTATGATGGAGGATTTGCACCGTAAAATATTTATTAGTAATCTTCTGCATGTGTGTGTGTGCTGCTGTGCGTCCCTGTGTGTGTAACAAGCATAGTGTGTGCGCGCTGTGCATGAGCCTATTGTTAAAATAACAATGAAATGCTGCGTTATTGACTTTAGACCAAGTTTTTGTTGGTCAATGGCGCAATCACTTCCTCAAGATAGCAATATGCCCAGAATGCACCTGAACACACCTCCCTGTAAGACCAGCACGCCCAGAATGCACCTGAACACACTTTCTTGTAAGACCAGCACACCCAGAATGAACCTGAACACACCTCTCTGTAAGACCAGCACGCCCAGAATGAACCTGAACACACCTCCCTGTAAGACCAGCACGCCCAGAATGCACCTGAACACACCTCCCTGTAAGACCAGCCACGCCCAGAATGCACCTGAACACACCTCCCTGTAAGACCAGCACGCCCAGAATGCACCTGAACACACCTCCCTGTAAGACCAGCACGCCCATGGGCCACAGATGGGTGCAGGTGCATTAGCTATTTAAACGACGTGGGTGCTGGAAGGTCTTAAACTAGCAGAGACTCTTGAGTCGGGCTTTGCGCTGCGCTGGGTGCAGGATAGGACCCTATAGCTTGAAGTTGAAGATGAAAGTGGTTGTTACCTTGCTGGATTTGTTGTCGTCCTCTTTGGTTTTGCCGTCTTCATTCTGTTTGGACGAATGGTACGAAGCTTCGTCTCCGAGACGGAAGTCCATGAGAAGAATCGCAGGAGGGAAGACGATCCCTAAAATTACCTGCAGACCCAAACATCATTTTAATTTCACTTTGGTCCAAAGATACACCAGTTATCAACATGTGGAGAACAACGGGCCACAGAAGAGAACTTCCAAATACATGAAAAACTTTTTTTTGGGTGTATTTTATCGGTTTCAGATTTTGTTTCCAATAAAATCTTGAGTCGTATGGTTTCAGGATTATGTCATATCTCACGGGCAAATTACATCCTTACACACGCACAGATATTACTCTACACACAAGTGTGAAACAGGACACACACACACACACACAGACACACACACAGACAAACACAGACACACACACACACACAGACAAACACAGACACACACACACGCACAGACACATATACACACAGACACACACACACACACAGACAAACACAGACACACACACACGCACAGACACATATACACACAGACAAACACACACACAGACACAAAACACACGCACACGTAAATGTACACACACGCACACATAAATGTACACACACACACACAGACACACACACACACACACATATCCACACACAGACAAACACACACACACACATGCAAACACAAAGACACACACACACAAACACACACACACACACACACACATACACTCACACACACACACACACACACACACACACACACACACACACTCTCACACACACACACACACACACACACACACACACACACACACACACACACACACACACACACACACACACACACACACACACACACTCATACACACTCACACACACACAGAGGACACAGGAACGTTTCTGTCGTTACCTGTTGATGAATTTTCTGTACATTTTTAATCGCTTGTTAGATGTGACATTTTAGCCGTGTTTTTAGATGTTTAATCCCGTGTGGTTGCCGTAACGGTACCTTGAGGCTGTTGCTCTTGCCCATCCTCAGACAGCCCATCCACATGTCGGTGAGCAGCATCTGGCTGCAGGTGTGAGCGATGAAGTCTCGGTGCTTGGCGGCGACCGCCAGCTTCAGACACGTGGAGTTACTCCAGTTCTTCAGTTCGTACGTCAGCAGCTTCATCGCCACCTGCTCGTCGTGTTTGTACGACTGATCCAAGAGCTCGTAGGCCAGCGCACCAAACTCCCTGCAGACCCACAACATACACACACAAACAGGTTACACAACACTGTTCAAACTCCCTGCAGACCCACAACATACACACACAAACAGGTTACACAACACTATTCAAACTCCCTGCAGACCCACAACATACAGTACACACACACAGAATACACAACACTGTTCAAACTTGCTGCATACGCACAACATACGCACACACACAGGTTACACAACACTGTTCAAACTCCCTGCAGACCCACAACATACACACACACACAGGTTACACAACACTATTCAAACTCCCTGCAGACCCACAACATACACACACACACAGGTTACACAACACTGTTCAAACTCCCTTCATACGCACAACATACAGTACACACACACAGAATACACAACACTGTCCAAACTCGGCTGCACATGACATACAACACACACAGGTTACACAACACTGTTCAAACCTTCATACGCGCACAATAGGCATAACACACAAGTTACACAATACTGTTCAAACTCCCTTCATACGCCAACATAATGCACTTAAAAATAAATTAACACACAGTTACACAATACTGTTCAAACTCCTTCATACGACAATAGTACGACACACACACACAGAATACACAACACTGTTCAAACTCGCTGCATACGCACAACATAACACACACACACAAGTTACACAACACTGTTCAAACTCCCTTCATATGCACACACATACACACACACACAGAATACACAACACTGTTCAAACTCCCTGCAACCCACAACACACACACACACACAGGTTACACAACACTGTTCAAACTCCCTTCATACGCACAACATACACACACACACAGAATACACAACACTGTTCAAACTCCCTTCAAACCCACAACACACACACACACAGGTTAGACAATACTGTTCAAACTCCCTTCATACGCACAACATACACATACACACAGGTTACACAATACTGTTCAAACTCCCTTCAGATGCACAACATACACACACATACAAACACAGGTTACACACTGTCTGTGTGTGTGTGTATTTGTGTGTGTCTTGGGAGTGTGTGTGTGTGTGTATCTGGGTTGTTGTCTTGTGTTAGGGTGTGTGTAAGGGTTAGGGTTAGGCATTTAGTTGTGATGGTGAAGGTAGGGTAAGGGGCTAGGGAATGCATTATGTCAATGACGGATAGTGCAACACGCTATGTGTGTCTGTCTGTGTGTCTCTGTGTGTGTGTGTGTGTGTGTGTGTGTGTGTGTGTGTGTGTGTATGTGTGTCTCTGTGTGTGTGTGTGTGTCTCTCTCTGTGTGTGTGTGTGTGTGTGTGTGTATCTCTGTCTGTGTGTCTCTGTGTGTGTGTGTGTGTGTGTGTGTGTGTGTGTGTGCCTGTGTGTGTGTGTCTGTGTGTGTGTGTGTGTGTGTGTGTGTATCTCTGTGTGTCTCTCTCTCTCTCTCTCTGTGTGTGTGTGTGTGTCTGTGTGTGTGTGTCTCTCTCTCTCTGTGTGTGTGTGTGTGTGTGTCTGTGTGTGTATCTCTGTGTGTGTGTCTGTGTGTGTCTCTCTCTCTCTGTGTGTGTGTGTGAGACTAACTTGGAGTTGTTCTCGAGGTCCTGGAAGATATCGTCCACCAGTTCGCTCTGCGAGGACTCGTGGGCCATGGCCTTGTACAGCTTACAGGCCACCAGTGCCTTGGCCATGGCCTCCTCTCCGCGCTGCCATAGGAACAGCGCCATCTTCTGGCGCTTCATGAGCACGGCCCAGACCATCAGCTCGTGGAACGGGTACTGGAAGCGGCTGACCTCGGGGTCGTCCACGTCGATGTCTACTTCCTCTTCCTTCTTATTCTTCTTCTTTGCTTTCCCCTTCGCACGCGGCTCGTCGTCCTAAAGCCGAGGTCAGAAACCTTTAAGCACTTCTTTCATATATTGATTTTTTTTTTTTTTTGCCAATTTCTCGCCCCCTGATCAAACATAGGCGTTGGTGTAGTAATCAAACAAATCCGTCCAGGATTAAATTCACTGTTTTCTTTCGATATTTAAAAACAAAAAATGTTATTCAGTTCATATTTTCACAGTAAGATAATGTTAGAATCACTACAATGATTAATTCAAACTGAAGTGTAAAGAGATATAGCTGTTATTTATTTCCATATAATTTCTCGGTAACAATTGATACCTAAAGGTATCTATATAAGAGTGACATGACACTGTCATGACTAGGATTGGGTACGCAAACGGTAGTATTTGGACCGGTTTAGAACGCAAATTTTGGTTCCTCATTTCGGTTCTGACTGAAATATTTTCCCTCTGTCGCTCCAGACAGCGGCAGACTCTTTTTTCTTTCTCTCCCTTCTGCCGATTGGCACACGTGCCCGCTATTCTATTCTATCTATTCTATCGTAAATGTAGGCTACTTTTAAAATGCCATATTTCCCTCTGGGCTCACCAAAACGGACGTAAAAGCATTTTAACCATTCACTGCACGGGATCGCTAGTAAACATATTACACTTGCTCTGCTAGTCTATCGTTCAGGACAAGACCCTGAAGCCTGGTGGTGGGGGAGTCTGTCCTTTCAGACTCCTCCCTGTGTGTACAGACCTCTTGGACACTGTCTGAGAGAGGTTCTCCTGTGCAGGAGATGCCATAAGTCAGGAGAGGTGTAGTATATTGCCAGAGAAGGCAAATATGGTCATTTTTCTGCAAAAGAACTACTATAGTTTGAAGCTGGTTGGCATACCAATCTAACATTTTTGTTGTTACTTATTGTAGTTGTGTGTTAGGTGACTTAGGTTTACTTATTATATATTTAAGTACTTTAAAACGTTAATATATTGTTCAATTTAAATCATTTTCAACTTTAAAAAAATTCCATAAAAAAGCCTTTCTTTGATTTCATTTTTCAGTTTTTCAAAAATCGGTTCGGCATCGGAATTGTAAAAATCCAAATGTTACCCAACCCTAGTCATGAACCCTAACCCCCTAACCCTAACTCTTATTGTTGCTGACAAGTGAGCAATTGATGTCATCTTAATTTCGTTGTGTAGTGATATGCAATGACAATAAACAATCTATCTAAAGTCAAGTATTGGAAGACGCGGCCTACAAACATGTTGACATCATGTAAACGTCTCTTGTTTGCTTTCATAAGTGCAACATGAAACCAGCCCATAACTAACCGAATGTACCAAAACTAGAGATGTTCCGATACCGATACCAAGATCTGAAAAGCCTCCGATAATGGTGAGTACTGCAGTTTATGCACTGATCTGATACCACGTAATTTAGCCCCGAAGTAAAACTAGTAGTAGTTTATTGATGTTCTTTGGCCGGTATGACTCGCTGTCAAACTGGATAATAGAAGAAAGTTCGGTGAGCCAGACCGAGCAACAGAGATATAAATCATATCACATCCATCCCGGGATAGTAGTATACAGCTGTTATAACATGTGTTAATATATGTAGTATACAGCTGTTATAACATGTGTTAATATATGTAGTATACAGCTGTTATAACATGTCTTAATATATGTAGTATACAGTTGTTATAACATGTGGTAATATATGTATTCTTAAACACGCTGGTATGACATTAGTACTCAGTATTTCTGACAGACAGCAGGAAATATTACAAACAACATACCTCCATTCCAAGAAGCTTCAGAGCTTTCGGCTGTAAGAGAAGAAATATGAACAGGATCAGTTTATTGTTCCAGAAATGTATTAATATTATATTCATGCTGAGGCTGTGTCTCAAACCGCCTACTTGCACGCTTCAAACACTTAGTTTTAAGTATATAGTGTAGATCAGTGTTTCTCAAATGGGGGTATGTGTACCCTGAGGGGTACTTTGGAGGACTGCAGGGGGCACGTGAGATATTTAACTAAATGTTTAATAGTAACAAGGATGTTGTCCAGAACATTGTTCCTCTTTATGTAGAATAATTTTTTTTCCCATCAAAAATGTGACATTTGTCCTAATCTTGCCTTCCTTCTACTTTCCTTCTACTTTTTACAAGTTTCTCGCTTCTTTCTTCTTATGTCACTGTTTTTGAAGTTTTTGATACTATTTCGACCTGGTCTTGCCTTCCTTCCTTCCATCTTTTTACCATCTTTTTCCAAGTTTTTGTCTTTTTTAGTTTTTGTCTCTTTTTCTCATCAGCATTTAAATGTGTTTTTCAGTTACAAGGCTGTTGTTTAGTAAATCTATCACTGACAATGCTGTACTGTTCCTCTTTATAGAGACTTTTATTTCTACCAAAAATAATTGGAGCTGGTCAGGGGGTACTTGGCTTAAAGAAACAATTCAAAAGGGGTATATTATTGAAAGAAGTTTGAGAACCACTGGTGTAGATAACGCAAAAAGTACCCAGATGATCCCCTAAAAACTGTCAAAAAGTTCAGTGTGAAATGATAGACCCTACTCGCACTACAAACTTGATTTTATTTTATTGTATTTGTATTTAATTTTATGTTAATTTGAGAATGTTTTTATGTTACATGTTGTTTATGTTGTGAAGCAACAGATTGTAGTACTATGCCCAAGATGAATTTCCCCTCGGGGACAATAAAGTGTCTTCTATTCTATTCACTAAACGGGCGCCATCTTGACTACAAAGTGGAAAGGGGACGGACCAGGGACGTCGACCGGCAGCTGATTGGACGAACGCGTCATGTGGGTCTGGCTGCTATCGACTTTCCAAACTGACCATAATAAAATAATTAGGGCTGTCAAACGATTAATTTATTTTAATCGCGATTAATCGCTGAATTTTTTATAGTTAATCGCGATTAATCGCATGTTTTATCACATGATTAAAATTCTATTATGTTGCATTTTAGAACAGATTTTAAGTACATATTAACAATGGAAAGCAGTTCTTACCAGTGTATCTTGATTGGGAATCAAATGAATGCAAAGAAAGTGACTTTATGAACTTGACTTTAAGATTTGTATTTGTTTATTATTTATTTACTGTAAACAAAAGAAAAATGTGTGAATCTAGTCACACATTTCAATCTATAGTCAATATAGTGTGCAGTAACTCCTAAATAATGTTGATTCCTCCCTGACGTCCAGTGATCACCGGTTAATGAGACACCGTTTGCAGCAGTTCCAGTGTGGCTGTTTTCTCTGTGGAGTTCAGGCTGTGTGTGGGTGGGGCTGCTGTCCCCCTCGACGGCAATGGGACAGGTCAGAACATGCCAACTGTAGTACTTCTTTAAGACCCGAGTCTTTTACGATGCTGACAGGTCTGCAGTTAGTTGCCACCCATTTCGCAAGAGCTGTAGTCATTTTTTGGGATTTGTTTTCATGAACAGGTCAGCGAGTAGCACTCTCCAAAATAGAGCTTTGCCTGAGCCCACTAGCATCAACCTGAGCCACATTAACTGGACTATGCTGATCTCGTAGCTGGTAGCTCAAGCTTGACGTGCTTTGGTGATATTTTAATTTGGCTTTACACAATGTGCATATGGCTTTCGTCTTGTCTATGAGCCGTCTGGGAGTTTTGGAAAATAAAAAGCGCCATTCCGAATTGTGTTGCTGCTGCATTTCTCCATCATGCCTGCAGCCTGCAGCAGCAGGATGTGTTAGGAGGAAGTCGTGAAGCCGAGTGAAGTGTAAAATAAATTAATAAATGGCGGCATGCAATTAATGCGATTAAAAAAAATGAATGGTTTATGCTCAGCCCTTAATCGCATCGATGTTGTAGCAGTATTCTCTAGTAAAATTATATGTAGTAGATTTTGAGACTCACTCTCTTGAGGCCGTACAGGTTGTTGTAGTAGTATTACAGTTTTTTCCGATTGCTAAACAACAGTGGGCACAACTGGAGTCACATGTGCAAAACTCAAACTACAGTCTGCACTACCAACAGTCACCTGAGCGAAACAGTTCACATCTCCTGCAAAACTCATTCCAAGCAACACAACTCTTAACACATGGCTCAAAACAGGCTCAGTGCAGCCAAACACTATGCACAACCCTCACTGAGATAACACACACTGTCACTCAGAACACACTGAGAGTAAAAACACTAGCATCAAACACCAATACAGAAAATACTAACTTTTCATCTTTACAGTTTGAACAATTTCAGTGACTTCATACAATGTAATATTTTCTTCATAGAAAAGAGTGACATTCTTTCACATGATTTATTTAAATTTTTAGAACATAACAATTCTTTAAGGTAAATGAAAATTTGCAGTTTGCTTCAATAGTCTGTAGTAATTTACGGAATTACAGTAATGAGAAAAAAAAGGTAGAAACTAAAAGTACATACTGTAATTCAAACAAATAATTGAGGGGCTAATCCTGCCTCTTGTAGCATCAGGCCAAAGGTTTTCATCAACATCACATCTAATGTTCTCTCTTGCCTGCACCTGGGGAAGAACCTTCTGGAGTGCCTTATCCATCCCTGGCAGTCCTCTGGACTCGTGGTCCTCACATCCGGCACGCATGGCTTCCAAAAGAGACATTTGGTCATGTGGGTGGTGACCAAACACTTTCCACCTCCAGGCAGAGAAAAACTCCTCTATTGGGTTGAGGGAGGGTGAATATGCGGGCAGGTACAAAACCATAAATCTGCGATGTGCTGCAAAACCCAATCTGTGGACAGCTGCAGAGTGGTGAAAAGCAACATTATCGCAAACTATGACAAAAACTTGGGGGTTTCTTACTGGCTCCCCCTGTTCTGCTGGCACTAGCTGAGCATAGAGCTGTTCTAGGAAAGCTATAAGCCTTTCTGTGTTGTATGGGCCAATGAGTGGTGTGTTGAGAAGCAAACCATCATTGGCCATTACAGCACACATGGTGATATTTCCCCCCCTTTGGCCTGGAGTTTTGAAAACTGTGTTCAAGCAATGAAAAACGAACTAGAGTTTGGTCCACATGAACTGCTGCTGTGCAGACTGTAGTTAGAGTTTTGCACATGTGACTCCAGTTGTGCCCACTGTCGTCTAGCAATCGAAAAAAACTGTATATGTAGTATTATATGTAGTACTCACTCTCTTGAGTCTGTACAGGTTGTTGTAGTAGTATTATATGTAGTATTATAGGCAAGGCAAGGCAAGGCAAGGCATGGCGATTTTATTTGTATAGCACAGTTCAGCAGCAATGCAATTCAAAGTGCTTTACACAAGACATAAAAACACGGTCAAAAATTCATACAAATTGGTAACAGATAGAAAGCAGTTAATACGAAAAAAAAATTAATTAAGAAAAGGCAGTGTTAAAAAGAAATGTCTTCAGCCTTGATTTAAAAGAGCTGAGATTAGGTGCCGACCTACAGTTTACCGGTAGTTTGTTCCAGATGTACGGACCATAGAAGCTGAACGCAGCTTCCCCCTTTTTTGTTCCGACTCTGGGGATGGCAAGCAGACCTGTCCCTGATGATCTCAAAGATCTGTGTAGTAGCAGATTCGAAAGGTAAATTGGTCCTAAACCGTTTTGTGACTTATAAACTAACATGAGTATTTTGAAATCTATTCTTTGGTGCACAGGAAGCCAGTGTAAGGACTTCAGAACTGGAGTGATGTGATCTCTTTTTTTGGTGTTGGTAAGGACTCGTGCAGCAGCTTTCTGGATCAGCTGCAGCTGTTTAATAGACTTTTTAGGAATACCTGTAAAGACACCGCTGCAGTAGTCAAGTCTACTGAAGATAAAAGCATGGATAAGTTTTTCCAAATCCTGTTGGCACATAAGTCACATTATATGTAGTACTCACCCTCTTGAGGCCGTACAGGTTGTTGTAGTAGTATTATATGTAGTATTATATGTAGTACTCTCCCTCTTCAGGCCGTACAGGTTGTTGTAGTAGTATTATACGTTGTACTATATGTAGTACTCACCCTCTTGAGGCCATACAGGTTGTTGTACAGCGTCCTGAAGGTCTTGCGGGTGTAGTTGCAGCGGTAAGCTCCGCCCATCAGGAGCTCCAACACCAGGCCGATATCGATTAGCGTGATCTGGTAGTCGGGAGGGAGATTCCCCTGAAACACACAGAACATGTATCTCAGTATTTATAAAAACCTTGAAACCCTGGTGTTGTCTTCTATTGGACGGTGCACCTGGCGTCCTCCTGGGTCAAAACTGAACATTTTCATGATGTTTTTGTCTATTTTTCCAGCCTGGTCTCACAGAACTCCGTGAAATGATCACGAACTGTTAACACCGTGTTACGTGGTGGTGGCACGGAATGTGTGAAAACTCTGTGTGGCCACCACGAAAACAATGCCAATGTAAAGTCAATGAGAAGATGACGTAGCATTAGGAGCGACTACGGTAGCGAGTAGTATGAAATGCCGAAAATCTGCATAGGGAGGTTGGTAGGGGAGGTGGATGGGTCAAACAACACAGGACTTTCACCCAGGAGACCGGGGTTAATGTCCCGTTCTTCTTTATCTAAACCCAACTGTCCCGTTCTACTTTATCTAAACCCAACTGTCCCGTTCTTCTTTATCTAAACCCAACTGTCCCGTTCTTCTTTATCTAAACCCAACTTTCCCGTTCTTCTTTTCCTAAACCCAACTGTCCCGTTCTTCTTTTCCTAAACCCAACTGTCCCGTTCTTCTTTATCTAAACCCAACTGTCCCGTTCTTCTTTATCTAAACCCAACTTTCCCGTTCTTCTTTATCTAAACCCAACTGTCCCGTTCTTCTTTATCTAAACCCAACCGTCCCGTTCTTCTTTATCTAAACCCAACTTTCCCGTTCTTCTTTATCTAAACCCAACCGTCCCGTTCTTCTTTATCTAAACCCAACTGTCCCGTTCTTCTTTATCTAAACCCAACTGTCCCGTTCTTCTTTTCCTAAACCCAACTGTCCCGTTCTTCTTTTCCTAAACCCAACCGTCTCATTCTTCTTTACCTAAACCCAACTGTCCCGTTCTTTTTACCTAAACCCAACTGTCCCGTTCTTCTTTACCTAAACCCAACTATCTCATTCTTCTTTTCCTAAACCCAACTGTCCCGTTCTTTTTACCTAAACCCAACTGTCCCGTTCTTCTTTACCTAAACCCAACTGTCCCGTTCTTCTTTACCTAAACCCAAACATCCCGTTCTTCTTTACCTAAACCCAACCTTCCCGTTGTAGTCCCGCGTGTCATGGAACCGTAAGCCCACCCACGACCTTTTCCTTAACTTAAGGCGCTGTGTTCATTTCAAGGAATTCTTCCGTGGGCCCATCACGGAATTTTTTGCAATTCCATGAAACTGCCCCAGATTTTGAGTTAAGGGGCTTTGTTCATTTCACAGAATTCTGTGGGATCAGGTTGTTATTTTCAATGTTTTTGGCCCAATTTTCCCCCATTTCACACTTGCTTTCACTACCATGTCACACTAACACCAACTTATTACTAGTTTTACACTTATTTTTGGAATTCCTGGTCAATAATAAACCTCATTCATAGAAAATTATACCTAATCCTGGAGATAGAAAAGCAGAAATTATGAATTATTCAGACTAAAAATAAAGGAAGGATAATCACAGACTGGTACAGTATAAGTAAAGCTTCAGTGAGGAAACTGTTTCAAAACATTTAGATATTTCTTTTTCAAAATTCTAAAAAATTTAACAAAACACCCAAAATTCACTGACAGTAGAGATCTGATCTTCTGTCGTACTTGCGATGCACGTTGTATGGGATCATTCATGTTATATTTGGGTAATTACAAATAGGTAGTAACAAAGAAACCAATATTTCTGATATAGACATTTAGAAAACAACACAAGAGTTAAACATGTTTAGAAGTCACGAAACTCACCTTTTTCACGTCTCTGACCACAAAGTGTAGTGTGTTGGCCGGTCCCAACTTCTGCAGGAGACAAAAGGCAAAACAAACGATTATGCCTGTAGCACGCCCAGAACACACCTCCCTGTAAGACCAGCACGCCCAGAATGCACCTGAACACACCTCCCTGTAAGACCAGCACACCCAGAATGCACCTGAACACACCTCCCTGTAAGACCAGCACGCCCAGAATGCACCTGAACACACCTCCCTGTAAGACCAGCATGCCCAGAATGCACCTGAACACACCTCCCTGTAAGACCAGCACGCCCAGAATGCACCTGAACACACCTCCCTGTAAGACCAGCCTGCCCAGCGATATTACGAATCCCACTATGGCCACACCAAGACCTGCCCTTCAATAGCATTTATTGGCCAGGCTTCCATGTTTACGCAAGGTAAACCCCCATTTGTACAAGTCCTATCCCCTGACCAATCAGCTATCCTAACCTTAACCACTTGAGGTCAAATGCCTAAACCCAACCAATCAAGTTACGTAGGACGGGTCTTGGCGGGGCCATAGTGGGATTTGTAATTTTGTGCACGCCCATGGGCCACATATGGGCGCAGGTGCATTTGCTATTTAAACAACGCGGGTGCTGGACGGGAAACTGACAACTGTGTCGGTCTTAAACCAGCAAAGACACTTGGGTCGGGCTTTGCGCTGCACTACGTGCAGAATAGGGCCCTTAACATTTACAATACATTCACATGGAACACATGATGTCTGTTAAAGATAATCTGGTTTCTTAAGTGACTGTCTGGTTTGTTCCTCCACACAGGAAGGGGCGGGACTTCCCCTCTCTACATGATCTATGATTTTAAAGGTTATGTTAAAACCATAAAACATGAGTCCATCCACACGTGCAAATGTTTCAATGAATGGCACTTTTATTTAATTTAAATGCACTCGAGTTGTCGTTGCCTCTTTTGTGTTTTGTGATTGTACATTTTGTTCTGCTATCTTGGTCTCTCTTGAAAAAGAGATTTTTATATCTCAAGGACACTATCCTGGTTAAATAAAATAAATAAATACATGTGTGATTACCGCTGCAGCTGTCAATGATTACAGACTCATGGTTGTTCTAATTGGACTTGTTTAACCCCCCAGGCAGATGAGCTAAATGTGTGAACATTATAATAATAATGATATTAAATAATAATGGCAGTGGGGAGCAGCACTTTAATCTGACAATAATGTGACGGGCATGTTTTAAGAGCTTTTCTGAGTGAAGCAGATAAAGATTAGTGATATAAGAGAAGATGAAGAGCAGCGCTGATGGATGTTAATCTGCAGATTAAAATGTCAACGACATCATAGAGGGTAAAACACAGTGCTTTTGTTTCATAACTCTTTTTCACAATGACAAGAGAAACCTTTCAAACTCCTTGCACTGATAACAAATTATCCATAATCAGATGGAAGGATAGGTTTAGATGAACGGTTACTGTTTGTGTGTCTGTGTCTGTGTGTGTGTGTGTTTGTGTGTGTGTGACTCTGTGTGTGTGTGTGTCTGTGTGTGTCTGTGTGTGTGTCTGTGTGTGTCTGTGTGTGTGTGTGTCAGGCGCGTAGTCCATGTAGTACACTCTGAACACCACAAGATGGAACCAACACACATGCTGTAAGAAGTACCCACTAAGAAAGCTCCAGGATTACCGTATACCCACTAAGAAAGCTCCAGGTTTACCGTATACCCACTAAGAAAGCTTCAGGATTACCATATACCCACTAAGAAACTCCAGAATTACGGTAAACCCACTAAGAAACTCCAGGATTACCGTATACCCACTAAGAAACTCCAGGATTACCGTATACCCACTAAGAAAGCAGTGTTTGTGTAAGACTTGGGCGTCCTTCCTCAAGAAAATCTTGCATTTTTCAAATTAAAAAAGTACAATTTTGCAAGCATTTTGTTTCTTTGTAGTCGTGCTGTATCTCTTTTTAGACATTTATTTCTCTTTGTGGTAGTTTTGCATCTCTTTTTCACATCATTTTGGACCGTTATTATCACCATATCTGTGTCTAAAATATTGGAAAAGCTAGAGCAGATAAAACATAAATGTAGGGTTGTAGGGTATAAGGTAACATAGTGTGTTAGCTCCGCTGTAGGGTAACGTGGCGCGTTAGCTCTGCTGTGGGGTAACGTGGCGTGTTAGCTCCACTGTGGCGTGTTAGCTCCGCTGTAGGCTAACGTGGAGTTAGTTATACTGTAGGGTAATGTGGCATGTCAGTAGTGTCTCCCGTGTGTCTCACCGTGTTGTACAGCTCCTCCAGACGAGGAATGGTCAGGAAGTGATGGATGTTGACTCCGTTCTCGATCAGCAGCTTCACAAAGTCCACCCGGTCCAACACCAGAGCATCCATCATGGCCTGTTCCAGAGAGTTCACCTGGTGACATCATCATCATCATCATCATCATCATCATCATCATCATCATCATCATCATCATCATCTATCACCATCACCATCATCTTCATCATCATCATCATCATTAGTTGGCTGACTAGCCTACAAGAATTACTGACAAAAATGTGGAAAAAATGTCAACAAATGTGACAAAAACCTCAAAAACAAGCCTGCAAGAACAAACTCACTAAAGTCACACATATTGTCTCCAAGATAATCTCCCCACACCCAGCCTATCAGACAGCCATCACACAGCCAGCCTATCAGACAGCCATCACACAGCCAGCCTATCAGACAGCCAGCCTATCAGACAGCCAGCCTATCAGACATCCATCAGACAGCCAGCCTATCAGACAGCCATCACACAGCCAGCCTATCAGACAGCCAGCCTATCAGACAGCCAGCCTATCAGACATCCATCAGACAGCCAGCCTATCAGACAGCCATCACACAGCCAGCCTATCAGACAGCCAGCCTATCAGACAGCCATTACACAGCCAGCCTATCAGACAGCCATCACACAGCCAGCCTATCAGACAGCCAGCCTATCAGACAGCCATCACACAGCCAGCCTATCAGACAGCCATCACACAGCCAGCCTATCAGACAGCCAGCCTATCAGACATCCATCACATACCCAGCCTATCAGACAGCCATCACACAGCCAGCCTATCAGACAGCCATCACACAGCCAGCTTATCAAACAGCCATCACACAGCCAGCCTATCAGACAGCCATCACACAGCCAGCCTATCAGACAGCCATCACACAGCCAGCCTATCAGACAGCCATCACACAGCCAGCCTATCAGACAGCCATCACACAGCCAGCCTAAAAATGTTCAAATCAAAACTCAAGATGGAGGAGTCATCAACATCGAAAGACAGACCGTTTTCAAAAATGTTTACTAGTTGGTAGTTGGTAATATCGCCACAACTTTGATTTAAAGACAGTGGAAGATAATAATCTGTATGTTGTGTATTGTCAATGGTGCTAACATCTACTTCATATCTGAAGAAACCCGTGGAGGTAAGTTTACCGTTAACGTTACAGGAACATGCTAGGCATCGTTCAAACATTGCTAGCTATCCAATGATGATGAACTAATGGTTTCAGTTATTCCACCATTTAGAGATATGTTCAAAGTACAGAAAGTACTAAGTAATTAATATAAGGTTTTTAGTTAGTTCACACAGGAATGCTTTAATGAGAGCAAAAATATTTCTTAGATGTATTGAAATAATAAAGAGGAAAAGAAAATGAGAATTCAGTGATCAATTCTGTGACGGTGTCTTTGACTTAAGGTGCATATTTATTGAAGTGTTCTATGTAATCCTAAAGTAATCAGATTACATTACATGTTTTGGGTAATCCAACTGATTACGTTACTGATTACAAAAATTGCCATGTAATTTGTAGTCAGTAATGGATTACATTTCAAAGTAATCTGATGCAACCCTGATAGAAGCTGACACAGACCGTCCCCTGAACCAGTTCTTCCTACTACTCCCATCTAGGGTTGGGTACCGAAACTCCGAAGTTCCTATGCAAACGGTAGTATTCGTACCGTATTAGAACGCAAAGTTTGGTTCCTCATTTCGGTTCCGACTGAAATATTTTCCCTCTGTCACTCCGGACAGCGGCAGACTCTTTTACCTTTCTCCCTTTTCTGGTGCACGTGCCCGCTCGTGGTGTAAAGCGCGTGTCCGCGCTATTCTTGGACATGCACTCTACAATCACTGCTGATAGATGGCTTTTTGTACACGCTCCGAAACGAACGTAAAAATATCACACTTTCTCTGTAGTCTACCGTTAGCTAGCTATCATAAATGTCCCTATCATGTAAAGACCCTGAAGCCTGGTGGTGGGGGAGTCTGTCCTTTCAGACTCCTACCTGGGTGTACAGACCTCTTGGACACCATCTGAGAGAGTGTTCTCCTGTGCAGGACATGCCATAAGTCAGGAGAGGTGTAGTATCTTGCCAGAGAAGGCAAATATGGTCATTTTTCTGCAAAAGAACGGCTAAAGTTTGAAGCTGGTTGGCATACCAACTTAACATTTATTTTGTTGTTACTTGTTAATAGTGTAACTGTTATTTGTTAAATTATTGTAGTTATGTGTTAGGTGACTTAGGTTTACCTATTATATGTTGAAGTACTTTAAAACATTAATATATTGTTAAATTTAAATAATTTTCAATTTTAAGAAAAACTCCATGAAAGAGCCTTTCTTTGATGTCATTTTTCAGTTTTCCAAGAATCTGTTTAGGAATCAGAATCGTTTTAAAAGTACCGGTTCGGATTCGGAATCGTAAAAACCCAAACGGTACCCAACTCTACTCCCATCCAGCCCCAGATACAGAGCACTGGACTGGACTAAAGCCTATTACATCCCACGGCCATCACAGTGCTGAACACACTGTAACACTGCCACCACCACCTCAGCTGTTAGGTAGTTTCCACATCTGATGTGTCTGTGTCGGGTCCTACTGTCAGCTGTCAGCATTAACGCGTTAATCGCGATGCAATTAAGGGCCGAGCATAAGGCATTCATTTTATTTAATTGCATTAATCGCATGCCGCCATTTATTAATTTATTTTACACTTCAATGGGCTTGCCGTGGTGCCTAACAGGCTACTATTTTGACCCTTTGCAGCACCGTTACTTATCATCAAGCTGCCATACTTCCTCTAACACATCCTCCTGTTGCAGGCATGATGGAGAAATGCAGCAGCAACACAACTCTGAACGGAGCTTTTCATAGTTCATAAAGTAACTTTCTTTGCATTCATTTGATTCCCAATCCAGATACACTGGTAAGAACTGCTTTCCATTGTTAATATGTACTTAAAAACAGTTCTGAAATGCAAAATAATAGAATTTTAATCATGTGATAAAACATGAGATTAATATACTGTGTATATATATATATATATATATATATATATAGTTTTGTTCCCGTGTGTTCTGTGTCTCACCCAGCTGAGCAGTTCCAGTTTCCTCGGGTCTGTCTCCTCTGGTGGGTCAGGTTTGGCTTTGCCTCCTTTTCCTTTCTTCCCACGGGCTTTCCCTTTCCCTCCGGTGCCTCCAGCTGACGCTCGCTGGGCCGCGGGACTTTTGGGCCGGTCGCTGGTTAGAGAGCTCACCGGCTGCAGAAACACATCAGGAATGTACACAAACATGGGTGGGGGAAGTTAACATCTACAGCCAGGATTACAGCCGTCCCTGCCGTTAGCATCTAGCTGCATGTAGCACACGACCAAGACAACCAGCTCACTATGATGTCATTAGGAGCCCAAAACTGCTGAAAATGGAGCGTTCAGAACAGTAGGAAATCTGAGGATTGGCCTTGGCCATGTTTAACATGAACATCTGACATTGTAACATTAATGATATGACAGAAAATACAGAAAAGCACAACAGATCTCCTTTATAAAACTGTGCGTAGGATCCTTACTATAATCGTACGTACGCGCAAAAGCCCAAAATGGTGTATGCCGAAAAAAAGTCAGATTTATATAACCGTGTGTACACCTGTAAGCACCTTTATAAATCAGAGATTACCTACAAGTGTGCGTGCACGAATCAGCCTCTTATCCCGCCCTGTACACGCCCATTTGTAACCATAAATAGTCAATGCAAAGCATCTCGTGAATGCTGATCAGTGTATGAATGACACTGACAGTTGTTAGACCATCGGCATATTAGCCAGTCACCATCATGGTCCCTGAAGCCTCTTTTTCTCCTGATTCTTCCACTGGGGGTTAGTCCTCCTGCAGTGCCATCATGCAGCATTACTCACGGGTTCACAACATATGATTGTTAACGCCGTGCCAACACAGCATCAACTAGTGGTATCCACCCCCCCCGAGATACAATTTGAAGACGAAATAAAGTGTTTTAGGCAAACGCACTTTTCTCCATGCAGGTTTTGTCACAAACAGTATTAAAGTTCAGACTCATAACAAGGACATTAAGTGTAACGATTGCGTGAGAGCTTAACGGCTGTATTTCCAGACATTTGATGATATGTGTGTTATGATGAGACAGAACGGACCCAAAAGCAAGGCTCGACAAAACAGATTTATTGGGCAACAGAATCTGGATGGGAGTGGGGAGGCGGATGCCGAGGGCAGCAGTGAGGGTTTTCTGGGGCTGGAGGTAGGATGGAGAAGAAGCTGGGGGAGCGCGGGGAAACCGGGGCCAGGGGAGCCGAGGAGGAAGCACTGGAGTCCGGGGAGTCAAGGGAGGAGTGGCTGAACACAGGAGCGGAGGCAGGGCGGAACAGGGAGCCGTGAGGAGGGGACCGTATGGTGAAGCCAGCTGACTGACAAGACACACCATGATCTACACAATACACACATCACTCTTGAAGTCACTGTTCCATTATTAATGTGACTATTATCACCACTGTTCATCACATCCCCAACCGGCACCGTCAGACACCGCCTACCAAGAGCCTGGGTCTGTCCCAGGTTTCTTCCCAAGAGGGAGTTTTTCCTCGCCACTGTCGCACTGCTTGCTCTTAAGGGAATTACTGTAATTGTTGGGGCTTTGTAAATTATAGAGTGTGGTCTAGACCTACTCTATCTGTAAAGTGTCTCGAGATAACCTGTGTTATGATTTGATACTATAAATAAAATTGAATTGAATTGAATTGAATTGACTGGAGGTAGCGGAGCGAGATGGAGGAGATAACTGTAAGAGGAAACACAGACAGAGTTAGCACAGGCAAGGACAGGTAAGTACAAAATGAGTCTCTGAGAGCTTGTATGGCGTTTTAACCCGGGTGGCTGAAGCAACGATCAAGCGGAGATAATGCGTGAATCCGGGATTTATATACTGGGCTTGATTGTAGATGGCTGGCAGGTGTGACGCAGTCAGCTGGCAGGAGAAAGCGGGAGGAGGGGAAAAACACAGGAAACAGAAAAAGGCAGGCAAACAGAGGAAACTGACAGTGGAAATCAAATAGAACTAGGAAACAAAAACAAAGACTCACAGCCAGCCGACCCCAACCATAACAATATGCACAGTTTTAAAGACAGATATTTAGTTATTTACACTGTGTTCTGCAGTTATCTAATGCTAGGGTATTTGATGCTATCCTGTGTTCCATGCAGTCGGGCCATCTCCTCCTCCTGCGCTCCGTAGTGGACAATGTGACGGCGAGACAACGCCGATTAAATATTAAGAACAAATTTTTATTAAAGATTTGAGTTGAAGGTGTTTATGGAACAGGTATCACTCAGTACAAGCACAAATAACACTGCTGGATTTCATCTTCATGGTATATGATGATGATATGGAGTGAAAGAATGTGCGTGAGGCATCAATACTAGAAAATATTAGGAGTAATGTTATTCCCATTCAGCCTCTGCCGTGAAAGAGGCAAAGCAGCGGGTGTGGGAGAAGTTTGGAGAAGACATGGAGAAGGACTTTCTGTCGGCACCAAAGTGCTTCTGGAAAACTGTTCGCCACCTCAGGAGGGGGAAGCGGGGAACCATCCAAGCTGTGTACAGTAAGGATGGGACACTGTTGACCTCAACTGAGGAGGTAATAGGGCGGTGGAAGGAGCATTTTGAGGAACTCCTGAATCCGACTAATACGCCCTCTATGTTAGAGGCAGAGCTGGAGGATGACGGGGGATTGTCGTCGATTTCCCAGGCGGAAGTCACTGATGTAGTCAAACAACTCCACAGTGGCAAAGCCCCGGGGATTGATGAGATCCGTCCAGAAATGCTCAAGGCTCTGGGTGTGGAGGGGCTGTCCTGGTTGACACGTCTCTTCAACATTGCGTGGAAGTCTGGGACAGTGCCAAAGGAGTGGCAGACTGGGGTGGTGGTTCCCCTTTTTAAAAAGGGGGAACAGAGGGTGTGTGCCAATTACAGGGGTATCACACTTCTCAGCCTCCCTGGTAAAGTCTACTCCAAGGTGCTGGAAAGGAGGGTTCGGCCGATAGTCGAACCTCAGGTTGAGGAGGAACAATGCGGATTCCGTCCTGGTTGTGGAACAACGGACCAGCTCTTCACTGCTAGGGATCCTGGAGGGGGCCTGGGAGTATGCCCAACCGGTCTCATGTGTTTTGTGGATTTGAGAGCGTATGACCGGGTCCCCGGAGATACTGTGGGAGGTGCTGCCGGAGTATGGGGTTAGGGGTCTCAACTCAGGGCCATCCAATATCTGTACGACCAAAGTGAGAGCTGTGTCCGGGTTCTCGGCAGTAAGTCGGACTCGTTTCAGGTGAGGGTTGGCCTCCGCCAGGGCTGCGCTTTGTCACCAATCCTGATTGTAATATTTATGGACAGGATATCGAGGCGTAGTCGGGGTGGGGAGGGGTTGCAGTTCGGTGGGCTGGGGATCTCATCGCTGCTTTTTGCAGATGATGTGGTCCTGATGGCATCATCGGCCTGCGACCTTCAGCTCTCACTGGATCGGTTCGCAGCCGAGTGTGAAGCGGTTGGGATGAGGATCAGCACCTCTAAATCGGAGGCCATGGTTCTCAGCAGGAAACCGATGGAATGCCTTCTCCAGGTAGGGAATGAGTCCTTACCCCAAGTGAAGGAGTTCAAGTACCTTGGGGTTTTGTTCGCGAGTGAGGGGACAATGGAGCGGGAGATTTGTCGGAGAATCGGCGCAGCGGGTGCGGTATTACATTCCATCTATCGCACCGTTGACGTAGCGAGAGCTGAGCCAGAAGGCAAAGCTCTCGATCTACCGGTCAGTTTTCGTTCCTACCCTCACCTATGGTCATGAAGGCTGGGTCATGACCGAAAGAACGAGATCCAGGGTACAAGCGGCCGAAATGGGTTTCCTCAGGAGGGTGGCTGGCATATCCCTTAGAGATAGGGTGAGAAGCTCAGTCATCCGTGAGGAGCTCGGAGTAGAGCCGCTGCTCCTTTGCGTCGAAAGGAGCCAGTTGAGGTGGTTCGGGCATCTGGTAAGGATGCCCCCTGGGCGCCTCCCTAGGGAGGTGTTCCAGGCACGTCCAGCTGGGAGGAGGCCTCGGGGAAGACCCAGGACTAGGTGGAGGGATTATATCTCCAACCTGGCCTGGGAACGCCTCGGGATCCCCCAGTCGGAGCTGGTTAATGTTGCTCGGGAAAGGGAAGTTTGGGGTCCCCTGCTGGAGCTGCTCCCCCCGCGACCCGACACCGGATAAGCGGACGAAGATGGATGGATGGATGGTTATTCCCATTTACTCTCTGCAGTCTGACTTCAGTTCACCACCTCACCATCTGCGTCACCAATTCCTATTTTGTCTCCAAAATGTGCGTGCGTACGTATGGTTCAGAGTTTGCGTGGAGGACCGCACATTCTCCCGTCAAGTTTGTTTTTTAGAAATCACAACCTTTGCGTGGGAAGTGGCATACGCACATGTTCAGCCCCGTTTTGTGTGTACACCACGTTTATAAATGAGACCCCAGGCCTCCTTTAAAGGGGTGATAGAATGATTATATAGGGTATTTTACACTGTTCCTTAAGCCGTGACTGAGCTCCATCTACCTCACAGTAGGCCAGGGTCTGTGAAGGGAGGCAGGCCGGGCGGCGAGGCAGCTACACAGGCAGCACCGGCCTCTGAACTCCGACACATAGTCGGACAAAATTTGCAATTAGACATCAATTTTCGTAAAACGGCCCATATTTGACCTCTACATAGTTGATTTCTCTCATAAAAAAGTCTCAGAAGTGAATTTAATGGTAAAATAGCAGATGAACAATGTATACAATTTCTGAGATCTGCACGACCTAGATTCGGAAGAATAACTGATCTCAGGTCAGTTGTGTAGCCTATGCAAATGTTGGGGCGTGACAAAGAGAGACTAGAGCCAAATGAGGAGGAGCCGCAATAGTTGACGTCAACTATGAGGCTCGTTGAGATTCGCCCGTTTTCAGAGGCAGTTTCAAATAGTGAGATTTGCAGAGAAAAGAGATGTCAATGGGATTTAGAGGTTCTATGTATGTCCTAGTTACCATCCAAACTGTCATTATTCAACTATGACAAGGTAAAATCAGTTTTGCATTCTATCACCCCTTTAAATGGATCTCTAAGGTGTAAACTCACCGGCCAGTGGAGTCCGTACACAAAGATCTGACTACGAGCGATGTCCACTCTGTTCCAGGCCAGAGCCAGACTCAGCTGATCGGACGCAGACGCATTAGTTCCTAAAACACACACACAGACACACACACACAGACACACACACACAGACACACACGCACACACACATGCACACACACACACAGACACACACACACACACACGCACACACACACACACACACAGAAAGACACACACACGCACACACACACACACACACACAGAAAGACACAAACACAGAAAGACACACACACGACACACACACACACACACACACACACACACACAGAAAGACACACACGCACACACACACACACACACACACACACACACACACACACACACACACACACACACACAGAAAGACACAAACACAGAAAGACACACACACACAGACAGTTATATTACAGCAGAAGTCACTCTGGAAGTAATATATATATATATATTTATATGTACAGTATATATATACAGTACAGGCCAAAAGTTTGGACACACCTTCTCATTCAATGTGTTTCCTTTATTTTCATGACTATTTACATTGTAGATTCTCACTGAAGGCATCAAAACTATGAATGAACACATGTGGAATTATGTACTTAACAAAAAAGTGTGAAATAACTGAAAACATGTCTTTGAGATTCCTCAAAGTAGCCCCCCTTTGCTTTTTTGATAACTCTGCAAACCCTTGGTGTTCTCTCAATGAGCTTCATGAGGTAGTCACCTGAAATAGTTTTACCTTCACAGGTGTGCTTTGTCAGGGTTAATTAGTGGAATTATTTCCCTTATTAATGGGGTTGGGACCATCAGTTATGTTGTGCAGAAGTCAGGTTGATACACAGCCGACAGCCCTATTGGACAACTGTTAGTATTCCTATTATGGCAAGAACCAATCAGATGACCTGGCCTCCACAGTCACCGGACCTGAACCCAATCGAGATGGTTTGGGGTGAGCTGGACCGCAGAGTGAAGGCAAAAGGGCCAACAAGTGCTAAGCATCTCTGGGAACTCTTGAAGTGGGAACTTGAAGCTCATCAAGAGAATGCCAAGAGTGTGCAAAGCAGTAATCAGAGCAAAGGGTGGCTACTTTGAAGAAACTAGAATATAAGACATGTTTTCAGTTATTTCACACTTTTTTTGTTAAGTACATAATTCCACATGTGTTCATTCATAGTTTTGATGCCTTCAGTGAGAATCTACAATGTAAATAGTCATGAAAATAAAGAAACACATTAAATGAGAACGAGTGTGTCCAAACTTTTGGCCTGTACTGTATAATATATATATATATATATATATATATATATATATATATATATAAAAGGTTGTTACCTTTGAGCAGAGCGGTGAGGATGGACATCTCAATGTCCTGCTGTCCCTCTGACCCCATCCTGAACACCGTTATCTACACACACAACACACACCGTGATCTACACAATACACACATCACTCTGTTATCTAAACAATACACACAACACACGGTGATCTACACAATACACACAACACACACAACACACTGTTATCTACACACACAATACACACAACACACTGTTATCTACACACGCAACACACTGTGATCTACACAATACACACAACACACTGTTATCTAAACAATACACACAACACACCGTGATCTACACAATACACACAACACACTGTTATCTACACACACAATACACACAACACACAACACACTGTTATCTACACACAACACACTGTTATCTACACACAACACACTGTTATCTACACACAACACACTGTTATCTACACACACAACACACACAACTTACTGAGCTACACACACAACACACACAACTTACTGATCCACACACACAACACACACAACACACCATGATCTACACAAACAATACACACAACACACTGATCTACACACACAATACACACAACACACTGTTATCTACACAATACACACAACACACCGTGATCTACACACACAACACTCACAACACACCGTGATTTACACACACAACACACCGTGATCTACACTCACAACACACCGTGATCTACACACACAACACACCGTGATCTACACAATACACACAACACACTGATCTAAACACACACACACAATACACACAACACACTGCTCTAAACACACACGCAACACACACTGAACTACACACACAATACACACAACACCGTGATCTACACACACACCCACAGTGACTTCTTTTCAGGCATGGATTGAGCTGCCTCCTTAGTATCGACGATGTAACCTCGTCATTTAATACCAAAGTTTAATTCCTCAGCGTCAGTGAGCCAATCAGCACGGAGCATGCTCACGCCGTGAGCAGCGCTGCTCACACCACTCAGCAGACGCCAAAATGGAGGCCGTGCCAGGTTAGGCTATAGCTAAATGTTCAAATAAGATACTTTTAATTGTTATTTGGCTGTTATGAGTTAAGTTGAATGAATTTCTCACCATATTTTTCTGGATATGAATGTATGAAATAATTACGGTTTACATGCCATGATATGAATTATAGAAACACGTATTACCACTCAAATGTATAATTACAGTTTTTTCCAACTGCTTACAAACGTTTTCAAAACTATGTCTCCTTTTTTCAAAACTCTACACACAATTCCCAAAACTGCACACACAAAATGCAAAATGCCTCACATCTCCTTCAAAATGAAACACTGCATTCAAAATACCATAAACACATCTCAAAATGAAGCATTTGCATCAAATGGCAAACACTTTTTTCATAATACTAAATTTTTGGATATACCATGTACACACTGTTGTTCTAAATCTAAAGCTCTTTTGTCTTTCATAGGCTTATATCTACAATGTTCTAGAGAGAAAGTAGTCTGCTGAAAGTGGTTGAAAAGTGCACTGTAAAAAACAATCTAATGTTACAGTAAAACAGAAAATATGTATTGGGCAAAACATTACGTCTGTAAGAGTAGCCCAGTGTTGTATACAGTAGCATGACACAAGAAAAAAAAAGTATAAACATATGTAAGACAAAGGTATCATTTTTAGAATAAAGAGTGTGTGTGTGTGTGTGTGTTTGTGCATGCTTGTGTGTGGGCGGGGGGGGGGGGGACAGAATTGTATGCACTTTGATTGATTTGTAATGCTGAAATAGTCATTAGATAGTTGCATGCAGTATGGACGCCACTGTAAAGCTACTCAAGATGGGCTTCTCTCCCTGATCTCATCAGAAATGGCTCTCCTTCTTACTCTTCTTCCCTCCCCCTCCTCCTCGTTGTTATCCCCTGTCTCTCCCTCCTCCTCCTCTTGCTCTCTGTCTATTGTTGGCATCCATTGTTCCAAACAGGTAATCTGACCTTTGGCCTCTGTATAGGCCTATACTAAAGCAATGATTGGTTAGTGTTCAGTTATGACATAATGTGTTTGCACATGTGAGCAGTGTGTGTGTGTG